>NW_004949111.1:8536735-8542494 GCF_000317375.1 Microtus ochrogaster
AAAATAAAAAAAGAAAAACTAAGGAAGAATAGTAATGACAATAAAAGTGATTATAGGTTTGTTTTGATTATTTTGTTGGGCTTGGTGTGGTGACACAGAAATGGAATTTAAAACTCTAGAGGTAAAGGCAGGAGGATCAGAAGTTTGAGGAAAGCCTGGACTATATAGTGAGAAGCCAAAAATACTTTGTCTTTAGAAGAAGGTAAAAAATGTGGACTAAAAGAACCCTCAGAGAGGATGAGTAATAAAACATCATCCCCAGAAGCTTCAGAATTCAAAGTTATCTGTCACGGGGTATAGGCAAGAAAACTCAGACCTACTCCACTAGGCATTGTTGGTTCGCCCTTTTCACATAGAAGCAGGGAACAAAGCTTTCATAAGTTTCTAATTGCCTTTTTATCTCCTTACAACCAGTGATTTTACTTTTAAAATCCAATCTGTAATTTTAAAAGTGAATATAAACTACTGATTAGTGATAGAACTGAAGGCAATCTCCATGATCTTCACAGAGAGTGTGCAGGTATTTTCTCAACAGACTTACTTTAAAAACTGATGAAAATAATTATAGATTTAGGTATATTTCCATGGGAAGATAGATTATAGACAGTTCTAATGTTTTGTATCCAAGGAAAATGCTACAAATGAAAGCAGTTCATATATAGACAGCATTTGGGATATCATGATGTTACATTGATATGTCTGATAGTGACACTAACTCAGAAAATTATTGTGATTTTCAATTTAATATCAAAACAGATTAATAATTTTAATGTTAGACTTCATTAATCCTTTATCAAAACTTTGCTGCTAGAGTGTAAAAATCTATTGATTAACTTAAAAAATAACTGAAGCAGTTATCATAAAGGACTCACCCTTTACTAAACTTAATGTTAATGACAGAACCAGGTCTGGAACTTGTTTTAATGCAAAAACCCATTCTCTTTTTTCATATCATATTTTCCACTATTATCTCTACATTAATCTTTGAGTAGATATCCCTCTTTAATATAGTCATATCATTTGAAGGTAGTGCTTGCATTATTAAGATACATTAGTTCTGTAAATTAGACAACCACATAGATGCCCCTAAAACTCAGTGTCCCTCCACTTTCTTCAATATTCTGGACACTGCTATTTTTTCTGATGTGCATACCAAACAGCTGCATATTCTTCTTATCAGCTCCCTGTCCTCCCCACCTTCATAGAGGAGCACAAATATATGCACATTCTTTACATTAGTTTATCCATTTTCGTTGGCATTCGGAACTGGAAATGGGACTCCTTGACTGCTTTTCTAATACTACAGTCTGCTAAATGACTGACCAAGAAAGAAGGGATACAGTAGTAAAATAAAATATACATTGTTTACAAACTAAGTCAGCACATTAGATCTCATACAAAACTTATAGCCTGTCCAGCAAAGCATATTGCCTCACAGCAATAACCTGACAGTCACAAGAAACATGCAAAATCAATTTCTAAATTGAGTAGATCAAAAGTGAAAGCCTATAGAAGATTGCCACAGATTTAAGATACACACCCACAATAAATTCTGAGGTAGTTAAGCAATCACAAGGCATGTCCAAAGGCAATGATTTCACTGACCCATAATCCTCATGTTACTATTTTCCATTTATTCAGCTCCAGATTTTGTAACCATTTTGCTGTGCATAAACATTTCAAGCTGCAAGCTTAACCAAGAATACTGCTTCTGTGTGCTGTAGAGAATCTGTCAAGGAAAAGGCAGGTGTGGCTCAATTTTCCCAGTGTGATTGCAATGCAATAACATGGTATTTTGGCAACTTTTCAGAGGAGCTCTGACCAGTTTTGCAAAGTGTCTGTTCATTTCAGTACAGTGATCCCCATTTGCAAAAGAGATGTGCTCTCACTCATACTGTTTTTTGCAGACTGAGAAATGAGGAAGCATAGTTTTTTGTTCACTTTTATCCCCCTAGTTAACCACAAAGGAACATGTCTTAAAACTCCAGCAATGGTTGGTTATGATTTATAACAGTGTCCAGAAATTGATTTCCCAAGGTTCTTCCTTCATTTCTTCTTAGATAAAAAGTGTCGACACATGTAATTATGTATAATGTGAGCAAGAGAAAATGACTCAGACTAATTCACACCGAGAGGAGACTATCTAAAACCTTGTTCTTGTATTGTGTAGTATTGTGTTAACCTCTGAGCTCAGAACTGACAAAATGGCTACAACAAAGAGCTCCTAAAGTATAGCAGTTAGACTCCAGTTATTTCTTTGTCTAATATATTCATAGACCATACTGTGAGCCTGAAACTGGCAACTCACATCCTTATTGCAAATGCAACAATTTTTACTCACAGGCACAAAAATTTGCTCTATTGTCTCCTTTCATGGTTTTTGTTTCACAATGGATCCTGCTTTCCCTCCAACTCTTAAGCATCATAATGCATAGAGTTTAATGGGAGGTCATAAAACAAGGACATACAAAATTAAAATTGGTCCCTAAGCTCCATTTAGGGCTAGACGAGTTTTTGTAGGCCTTTCCCTTGTGGTAGTATTAACTTACATATAGAACCACATATTTTGTCTAGTATCTCACAGAATCTTATAACATAGGACGTTTGCTCTTAAAACCTAGCATGTCATAGATTAGGTCCAGCCAAGCTAAGCATTATGAAAGTTTCTAAGGTCCCTGATATTGTCCACTTTTCACATCATACCAGCTTAATTAAAGACAGTAATTTCAAAAAATTAAAAAAAATCTTAAAAATTTAAAAAGCATGAAGTAGGATCAAAACCCAGTGCCATTGTCCTTGGCCTGGGTTTTGATCCTGCTTTATGTTCTGGCTTTGTGGGAGCCTAGCCAGTGTGGATGCTCACCTTCCTAGACCTGGATGGAGGGGGGAGGACCTTGGACTTTCCACAGGGCAAGGAACCCTGACTGCTCTTTGGACTGGAGAGGGAGGGGGAGAGGAGTGGGGGGAGGGAGAGAGGAGTGGGAGGAGGGGGAGGGAAATGGGAGGCTGGGAGGAGGAGGAATTTTTTTTCAATAAAAAATAAAAAAAAATTAAAAAGCAGTGTATTGACTCTGTTTATGGCAAAGGGTGTCATAAATCACACTTGTATGTCTATATATTTATCTTATTTTCACCATTCAAATATGCTTCATTGGGATAAGAGTTTATCCTATATGACTCCTTTTGTTACTCATTTAACCCAGGAAATAGAAATACACCATCAAGTTTGATTGAAAAAAATTAAATAATACTTCTGATAATCCCCATTTTTTTCTTGGTTCCCTATATATATGTGGTATCAAGCCTTCCAAAGTTCACTTAGCCTGAATCAATTCCTTGGAAAATGTTTATACATTTGGACCCTCTCTGTTATAAATATTCTTGATCCTCAAGTGAAAAGGCCAAGCAAGATAGTAAATCTGGGCTATTTTCATATGTGAAGACAACAGAGTAATGGAAAGAGCTATAACCTGTTAAGGATCTTGGCTTGAAATCAAAATGCACACAGTTTTCAAATGTTAATCAGACTTTAATAAGGTTATTTCTTCAGAAAAGGCAACAGAACCAGAATAATTGCTGTAATTTGAGCAAGTTGTTTTACTTCTTTAGCATAAATTTCTTCATTTCTAAAACGAAGGAAAATAATTGGGTGTAAGAATGTAGTGATGCTTTCTCAGTGCTTTCGTACATTGTACTGCACAATAAGGAAGGGTCATAACAGGTTTTGATGATTGAGAATTCAAGATAAAATTTAAGACCAATAGTAGATAGATTCCAAATGGCCTGTCAAATCCAGATTCTGGGTAGATGCTTAAATTTAATTATTTAACTTAAAATTGTTATTACGAGAATATGTTAGCATAGAGTTACATTTTGTATGAAAATGATCAAAGCCTGGAAATAGTGTAAACCAGGATCCGGAATCATCAGGAGCTGGGAACTCACAGATGCTTCTAAAACCCCAAGTGACTTTGGCAGTGCTCCCAATGTTCTCCCTTTGTTAATGGAAGCAGACTGAGCACCTAGAGCTAAGGGAAGAGACAATGAACAAAGACTGAGGATTCTTTATAAATACCACAAAATTAGTGCAGTTAGAATTGAGATAGATAACATCACACCTAATTTACTTTCTGAACACTTTTTAGATGCAGTTTTAATTCTACACCAAAAAAAAGTCTGTGTGGAATTAAAATTTTATGTTGGGAACCAACTTATGTATATGAAAATAAAATAAATTTCTTAACTAATGCACTGAGATTTTACAGAAAAAATAATAACAAACTAATCACCACTTCTTAAAGGCAGCATTTTCTGAGAAATCTTGATTGAGGGAGCCATTACTGAATTAACAGAAACCTGGCTCTAGAGAAATTTCCAGGAATCCACAAGGATGACCCCAGCTAAGAACTTAAGTGATAGAGGAGAGGGGACCTGATCTTCACTTGCCCTGTAGTCAGACTGATGAATATCTTAAATGTCAGCATAGACGCTTCATCCAGCAACTGATCAAAACAGAAGCAGAGACCTGCATTGGAGCGCTGGAATAAGCCCCCAAATTCCAGTTGAAGAGTGGGAGGAATGAGAATATGAGCAAAGAGGTCGAGACCATGATGGGTTTACCCACTGAAACAGGAAACAGTCTACCTGAGCTAATTGGAGTTCACCAATTCCTGCTGGACTGGGAAAAAACAAGCATAAGACCAAACTAGTCCCTCTGAATGTGGTTGATAGTAGGGAGGGCTTTGGACCTTCCACAAAACCATGTGCCTTACCTTCTCTAAGGATTGGATGGGGGTGGGGTGAGAGGATGTGTGGAGGAAATGGGAGGAGAGAAGGGAGTGGGAACTTGGATTGGTATTTTTTAAATCTAATAAATTTTTTAAAAGCTCAAAAGTTACTAAAAAAACTCAAGCATTTCCTATCCTTTGGCCAAACATGACAAATGAGCTAATGCATACAGTTGTTAATACTAGACTTTAAATTGTCAAGGTAGCTTCATACAGTACTATGTACTAGAATGGTTTAGCCTTGAATTTGTATGAAAATAGCTCCAAGTTCCTATTCACTAAATATCACTAAATGAAAAGATGGAAGAAAGGTTGCATTTGCATTCAGCACATCCAAGCCATCTTGCATAATGGTGATGCCACAGCGTTTGGGAGGAGCCAACATGCATAGCCAGCATGCACATATTTAAGGATTCATGTAGCCTGTGGTTTTACTGTAGCCATCTGTGACTGGCCCACATCCCAGTCAGAGAGTAACTTATAACCTAAGGGAATCAAATTTAATATCTCTTACCGATTGGACTATGTCACAGAATTTTCCAATTTAATGATTCCCCAAGGTCAGGCAGTTTGAAATTTCCTCAGTGATTTTTCTCTAGGTAAGACTATAACAGACACAGAGATATTTTTCATTGTGAAACTTTTTACAACTGAAATTTAGAACTAAGGTGGGTATTAAGAAAGACTTCTACATCAGCTATGATCGTGTCTAATTTTATTCTGAAAAACAATTTAGTTCCCTCTGCAGATTCAGAAGTGTCTTCTTTGCGTTTATGCTGAGGGGTGTTTATACTACTTACCATGACCAAAAGGACCATTTACCAGGTGGCCAGAGACAAGCAGAGGAGCTCCAAACCCAAAGTATGAGATGCACTCAGAATACTATTGATTCCAGTCCTACATTACTTACCTAGACTTGCTATTTCAAAACTAGACTATTGTATTCATACTGCTTCATCTAGGTAGTTTTTT
>NW_004949111.1:8542670-8547029 GCF_000317375.1 Microtus ochrogaster
AGGGCTGATGAGAAGCCAAGGACAATGGCAAGGGGTTTTGATCCTACTTAATGTGCTGGCTTTGTGGGAGCCTAGCCAGTTTGGATGTTCACCTTCCAATATAGGTAGATTTTTCTTTTCAGTTTTGTGACAGTTTAGAGAAGAGAAGAAAGCATTGCTATTATCAGATGCCTTGATGTGGGTTGTACCTACTGCTGAGAAGAAAACTAGTCATTTCTTCTCTTAGTAGCTCTTCCTCAAAGAAGCTGGTACTAGACAAAGTGACTGAAGTTTTTATTGTATAGAATCCTATGGCATGTTGAAAAATATGTGTATGTCTAGATTTATCTTCATGTACCTTGGAATGAGAAATCTATGGTGCCTCCAGAATAGGAATATGTCTGAGTTAAAAAGCTAAAATGGGTGAAACAAAAAACTCCAACCAAAAATATACTTGAGAATGTAGAATTGAGGTGCTATCATCATAGATAAATGTAGAGGAAATCCAAATAAAAGATTTTATAATATTAAATAAATAAGACCATTGATATAAGAATTAAAGGGATACAGACAGATATAGATTGAAATAAAGTAGAAGTTTGAAAACTTCCCTCAACCAACATTTTCTTCTCTTAATCAAATTTGGTAGTTACAATATTTAATTGTAAAATCACATCTAGGTCTATTCTTCCCACACTGTTCATTTTTTGAGCATACTGCTTAGCCCAGACTTTCAAAGAGACTAGACATCTAGGAGAATATTACCTTATAAGTCACCTAGTATCACCTAACAAAAGATAAAATGTGCTAAATAATAAACTATTGTCGTTGTTGTCTTTTAATAAGAATTATTTTGTAATGTAAAAAATAAATCACTTACTTATATAAGAATTATCTCACAGTGAACCAGCATCAGCTTTTAAAAACCATTTGGATCTGATCTGTCAAATTAAACATAAAATAATTTTAGGTAAGTTTGTAGTTATGATTATATTAAAACTACCAATCAGTTACTGAATTCTGATCTTTTCTCCCATACATATTATACACTGAACAAAAGCCTTTTGAAGAAGCAAATGCCTTGTCAGAAAATAGGAAATGAGTTGGGTGAGTAGGGAGGCGGGGAGGAACAAGAGTTGGGGAGGGGAAAATATGATTTTATCATGTTCTTATTGTATGAAAAATAATGTTTTTAAAATCTTATAAAAGTACAAAAAAGGAATGAATGAATTTTTTCTTGTGCTTGGTAGTAGAAGTTGACATATATTTTTTGTTCAGAATGAGAAAGTAACTGGGGTTCAAGATGCAATCTGACCTTGAATTAGAAGACCTTGTTTCTGCTCTGAGAATAGAGAGTCCTTCTATGTAACCCACACCTGACTGGGACAATAAATCAACTTAAACATCCTTATTGAATAATATGAGTTAGTGAAATTCTTCATCTAGCTCCCAGTTTCTAGAGTCTGTACAGACATGATTCTGGTTAATAGCTTACACTCCTATTTTGGGACACTCCATTTGCATCTTAGTTCTTGGCTAATGCAAATGTAGCTGTGGTGTACATGAAAACTCTGCCAAGAAGTACACTGCCCTCTTTTACTTGACTTACAAGACTATACTAACAAAGCTTACTTCCGTTTTTAAATCCCAAATGCTTCCTGAGTATATGATCAATGCTAATAACAATCAAGCAGCTAGCTAAAAATGTCCTCTTTCACTAGAAGTCACTCCCTAGTAATTACTCTAATTATCGAGGCTTCTCACACTCTTGCCTTAGCCAGTCAAATACACTGAAATTTCCACTATCTCCCCAAATCTGAAATGTCTTTATCTTAAAATTTTCTGAATAGTTTTTTTCCCTTCTGTATTTGACAACATAATTTCCTGGACACTAGATATAATACATACAAATATGATCACATGTGCATTATTGTTTTCAAAAAGCACTTAGTATCAATTTCCTTTTTTGTTAGTATTCTATATATAAACACAGTAGGAATAGTTCTTTCCTATTTTACAAGGAAATAGTGGTAAAGCCAAGAAAATCAGCCTGTTACACCACCGGCGCCCTTGCGGGAAGCCTAAAGTGCATCATAATATTGAGAGGTTCTTGAGTGATTTCAAAATGACATCTTTTAACATTTCCAATGAATAATGCATGGATCTTAATCCACGAGCCTTGTTAGGCAGCAGGAAGAAGTAAAATGAGCACTAGATGAGCTGCTGAGAGACGTAGAATTTAGCCTTTTCTCTGTTAAAGTAAAGAAGTATTTGGCCTAGTCACTTCAATCTTTTGAGCCTCAGTTTTTTCCAGTTGTAAAACATAAGCTATTTTACTTCTCAAAACCACAATGAAGTACCACTCATTCCCACAAATGGGCAGGATAGCAGTCCAATGAATTTTTTATTCTCTTTTCTAGGAGGCTGATTTTTGAGAGACCAGCCTTAAAAGGAAATTCATTTTAATAGGCAAGGGAAATGTGACTGCCTGTACTCCATTTCTCAGGACTGGGTAGCAGTCATAGAAAGGAGTTCAATTCTATTTCTGCTTTTAGTAATCTGGGATATGAGAGGAGACAGTACTACAACAGAAGAGAAAAGACACATTTTCTTCTCCTATGCATCTCAGCTACCTAGCAGAAAAGGACACGAAGTCTTTTCATTCCTAAAAGTCTTCTGGTGGAATTCAGTGAGCATTTTGGAACAGGCGATGTTTCATTTTATGTTTCCTAGAGGTTTTCTTTCTGCCCTCACAATACCCAGCACCGTATTCCACAGTCCCAGCCAGCGTGGTTATGCTAGATGCATTCACCACGATAAGATTACTGCAAACGTCTAGGCAAAAAAGGCAAGGGCATACATTAGCAAGAACAAAACAAATTTTCTACAATCAAACAGACTTCTTGAAGGATGGCTTTTTACAAAATATTTGGCGATGTGGCTAGCATATTGTCTGCTTAGGCTAAAGAAATTCAATTCATCCCATAAGATTAATGTATTTCTTGCATACCTCAATTTTACAACAGCCGGAGGAAAGAAATACTCCTTGCTGAATGACCAAAGCTCTCTGAAATAGCCATTTCTTTTTCTTCAATAAAATTCTAACTTTCCTTCCTTGGAAAATTACCCCAGGATAAAAGCACATCCAAGGACATGGCTCTTGACAGCAAAGCAAGAGGACACTTCCTTGCGCTATAATCCCCAGTCATGTTCCACATCCCTCTTCATCCCTGCCCTTACCTCACATAGAAGCCCACCTTTTCCTTTCTTTTAATCTCTAAGCATAGCTCCTAGCAGTTACATGCCAGTAATAGCTTTCTGTTTGTTTGAAGGTAAAAGGCATATTTCTTAATATTTCCAAACAAGCAGAAAGAACACAAAAGTTAAAACATTTCCCCTTACATTTTATAGAAATTAAGTCAATTACAGTGGTCAGAAATGTGAATTAAACTTCACAGCATACCTTCCATTGTTTTTTTTATTGTACTGATTTTTTGTTCTGATAATTATAGCTTATCTAAGAGAATCAGAAAAACTCTGCCTGTTTGCCTTATTTTCCTCCTCTCACATTATAAGCATGTTTTATCTGCCAGGCTGCTTTTTTCCTAGTAGAATCTCTCTATAGTTTCTATTAACTACAATTCACTTTTATAATAAAAATATGTAATTCAGACAGAGAGGAAAATGAATTTATGCTGGTTAAAGTCTTGAGACACTACAGTTCTCATTTTCTAAAACATTTTGAAAGGGGCAATGAGTCAACTATTTTAGTCATTCAAAAGTTTAAGAAACATCATCCCCAAAGTATTATAGCAAAGTTTAGATAAAAATCACCCAGTAATCTTTCTTAAAGCAAGCTAGGCTAAATTACAAATATTCACCTTCCTATTTTGTCTGGTATCAGTTCAGCTAAATGCACTATTATAAAAAGAAGCATTCCATTTAAAACTTACATTTTGCCAAGTTCAAGGTAATATTCTTCCTCCCACCTGAAGCAGACAACCGTTTGATTATTTTTGCTTGTACAAACACCATGGAAATGACCTTTATGGGTGGTTCAAGTTCATTATATTTGTAATTATTTAGATCTGACAGAGTAGTTAGAACCTGATGCCAACAGTCCAATTCTATATACCAATGGTGAAAGGCACATAGGAGAGATAATTATGTATCAATAATTTTAAGCCTACCGTTTCAGTTTCTGTCTTTTTCTTCAGAAGTCTCCAAAGAATTCATGTGACAGCCACTCCAACGGGGATGCTACTGATCTGTGCATCGATATAGCTCCTTTTTCTGAAAACAACCAATCTAATTCTCATTCACTCCCCCAAAAAGTAATGAAGGAGAGAGAGAGAGAGGAAAGAGAGACAGACACACACA
>NW_004949111.1:8547340-8565624 GCF_000317375.1 Microtus ochrogaster
TCTCCTTTTCTTTCACTCTCTCATTAATGATTCAAGGCAATGAAATAGGATGTACATAATGCTTACAAAGCTTCACATTTAGCAGAAAAACCGATCCTTTCTATTTATAGGGCCATGGTGCATTGTCTTCCAGTTTTGTGGTTGCACTGAGCTTTGAGTCTGTGATAACAAAGAAACTGTTTATTGTGTCATTTGCAGAAGCTTGGTGCCCTCTGGCCCCTTCTGTAGATATTAGACCATTGCAGTCTTCAGTTTGATCCTTTCTCACAGCCATATATTTGTGTTTCAGTATCTAAATGGACATTTCTCTAAATATACAGTAGATTCCTATAGTAAAGGTCACTGAGAGAATGGCCCCTGCTTAGGGCATTCCTGAATTTAAAAACCTGTGACATATTGACAACGAAGTGAATATTCCACTCCTTATAGGTATTTAGAACTATAATCCCCCTTACTCTTCTTGTCCACCCACTCTTTGTTTTCTTCAGTGTCCCTGTGGTCAGGAAGTGTAGGTAGGCCTCTATTTCCTCCTTATGTTTAGAGAACTTTAGGTCAAATGGGGTTGATTTTCTGTAAAATACGTTGTTATCCCCAGGCTACTTAGGATGATGTCCTAAGGAACCACCGAACTCAGGTATCACTGAGCCCTGTGTGACACTATATGAAGCACTAAATATTTTTCTCCACCAGACACGGGAATATGAACAGGAGGAAACCTGAAACCCTCAAATAATAACTCCTATTCAGAACCTAGGAACTTTTCACATAAGCCGTGGAAGAAATGAATGTTAGTGCAAGTCCAGCCTCAGGCTAGGACATAACCCGAAAGGTGTACTATAGGGATACTTGAAGGCCTTCTGCCTAAAAACACTCTTTTACTCTGCTTGAGGGACTAGAAGTAAACTTCTAGAAGTAAACATTTCTGAAATCTTGATTGCAAAATTCTAAGCTCCAAAAATTAGTCTTACTTGAAAAAGCTTGGTGGAGGATGTTGATCAAAACTAGAAAGAAATTTGTACTAGGAAGGGGATATACGGGAAGCCTAAGACAGACCGATGGGAAAACTGATTTGTCCAAGACTAGTTATCATGCTGATGGTCTCAAGTGCATAAAATTATAAGGATAATTAAAGTAATCCAAATATGCATTGAACAAGTTATGGGTACAGTAGACTGAAATATATCAGCCCTGCTTTGCCTTTTTTTTTTTAAAAAAAATTTTGTACTCTGAGACCTGGGGTAACATAAGAATGATGCTTTTCTTGTTTATTTCAACTTGGTTTTCCACAGTCATTTAGTGTGGCAACCTCAACCCTTACATAGCTTTACTTCTATTTCAGACTGAATACCTACTATGTGTAAAACAGTAGATCAAAGAGAGCTGCGGCAGACGAACTGTGGAACAAAGAATGGGAGGTAGATGATGGTAAAGGAAAGGGTACCAACTCATGCAGCTTTCTGCAATCTAGTAAAATAGATATGATTATTTTGCAATTTTCTTTCATATAAAACAACATAAATGTCATATCCAATTTTGTAAAATTTTGGAGGAATTTAGTCATTCAGAAGGGCTACTTTTGTTTATTTATTTTTTTAAATGTCCCAAGATACTAACTTTTTTTTTTAAAGGATGGGAGCTGGGCCAGTCTTCCAATAGGAGTAGGGTTTAGGTGGGGTTTTTAAGAATGGCAGGGTATAGTGGTGCACGCCTCTAATCTCAGGTCTTGGCAGGTCAAGGTAGGAAGACCACCACCAGTTTGGGGCAAAACTGGGTCTGTACTAGAGATGAACTGTTTTTCAAAAAAAGGGGGGCCAAGTTTTGTCAAAATTCCTAATTCATGCTGCTTTGGAGTAGAGTCTTTCAATATAATTTCTGCCAAATAAATTTTGAACACAGGGATATCTGTTTCCTTATGTGGAGCATGACTTTTGAGTTTTCAGCCTGTTGGTCAGAATACATACAAGCCAATCTTCATGTATTTTGAAACAAAATACCCACTGGTGAAATTTCCTGGCTTAGATTATATTTATCTTTTCTACTAACTCAAGGAATTTTAATCTGATAAAAAGCAAAAGAATGCCCCTACAGAAATCTCTTAAATTTCATTCCAAATTAGTCAAATAATAGCATATCAAAACTAAATGACGGCTTTGTCTAAAATTCATTTTAAAGATGAAGAAAGTAAAAAAAAAAGAACATGGTTCCAGGCTCTGGGTAAACTATTGATAAATCTGAGCCCAGAACTTGAGTTTCTTTAATACTGCAATGTCCTCAATACAATAAAGCCTATCTGGCCAAAACCACACCATCTAACAAATTGGTGATTTACCTATATTTGCATTGTCTGTATTCAGTCTTTTATCAGAGTTACAGAGAAAAAGTCAAACAGCATACATACTTGAATATTGGTTTATATGTCTCTATCGTTATATATAAAAGGCACATTGATTCACCTAGTTCTCCTTTAAAAAAACAAGTCTAGCCCATGCAAATGAAGCAAACACACATGGTTCACTCTTTCATTCTTTGTCTATATTGTAATTCTGAAAAAGAAAATATGTTAAGGTGGAAATAAAATGAATTTGAGCTTTTATTATCTGTTGGAAGATACAATATTTCTTTTTAATGACTGTTTCATTATCTCCTAACCTCTGCCCCATGATTCTAAAACTGTTGTTTCAGCTTCGCTTCTTTGTCAATATATCTATAAATATTATATGACATAGTACAGAGTACGCTTAACTTAGTTTGTGAAATATCTTTATACTACCAGGCCTATAATTTAAATGCCAAAAATTCCCCCACTCCCCCAATTTTTATGATTTTAATTTGTTAAAACTGTAATTTAATTATGACTACTGTGTATTTAGGACTTTCAAATCTTCAGAGGACATTCTGCTTTCTTATACCAGAGCAAAGAACTAATACATCCTCATCATCAATTGCACATCAGGGTGCTAGAATTAGCTCAAGAAAAACACTTAAAATATCTAAATCATTTTGTGTGAGAGAAAATCACTATTAGTTAGCTAAACAGATATACTCATTCCTTGTTTAAGTAAAAATACATTTTTCACCTGGACAAGAAGGTATTTATTTAAGGGCCTAAATGTCACGCACCATGATGTGTTATCATAATCTTATTTTATACATAAAAATACCCTATGTCTTAGGTAGTATTCTGTTTCTACAGTATAGTTTTCAAATGTGCTCATAAATGATAAACAATTTTCTCCAAACTACTACTCTGAGAAACACTGAACCTTAATTTGGAGTTTTGATCTTAAGGCGATTTAAAGTCAGAGACTATCATTGCAAATCATCCAGCGATAGGGTGATCTATTAAGAAAGTATAGCTGAATCCCAGCACTCGGGAGGCAGAGGCAGGCGGATCTCTGTGAGTTCGAGACCAGCCTGGTCTACAGAGCTAGATCCAGGACAGGCTCCAAAGCCACAGAGAAACCCTGTCTCGAAAAACCAAAAAAAAAAGGAAGTATAGCTGGTATTTGATTCTATTAATATCTATCAAATACCAGCTATACTTCCTTTTTTTTTTAAATAAAGAAGCAGACAATAAAAACTTAGAGATTCTGATTCAGGAGATTCAAAGACCTCAGAGAGAAATCTCCAGAGACTGGAGTTTATAATGTTATGGTGGTATTGGTAGATTATAGGTAGTTTTCCACATTTATGGGACCTCCTACACAGCCCTAAAGATGCTGCAAAGTAACTCTAATATTAGTTTCAAGAAATTACAGAGTAAACCAACTCTTTAACTCCTTCCTTGAAATATACTTCAATTTTGATGAATTTATGTTTTAGCTTTTCTTGGCCTCGTGTCACTAAAATGATTATTAAAGATGGTAGAAAAGCAAATCTCAACTCCTAGTGTTTTTTCTAAATCCAGAAAGTGAAGTGGAATATGTAGAGAGCTGTTTCTGTCCAAGACAAATGGGCCAGTGGCCAAATCCAAAATTGCCACATCCAGCAGGACTCCAGGGACAGACCTGACTGGGTCAGTGGAGGAATGAAGAAAAGATACACAGAAAAGCTAGGACAGGCAGGTCTGGGTTCTTGGATTAAAAAGCCACAGACCCTGTAAACTCAGGGTGGTTCTTAGACACAATTGACCAGGGAGGTGGAGTCATTGCAGACAGCTGAACAAAGAGGCAGGGTTTATGGTACACCTCTGGACAAGGAGGGGAGTTTAACTAATCTGCATAAAAATAGACTCTGTAGTCTTCAGGCCATAAACATCTAAGGACAGAAAGCTACAGTGTGCATTTTCTGCACACACTATCAGTGTTCTCACTTGGACCAGGCTTTGGCATTTCCCTGAGCCTAACCTGGAGATGTTTTTTTGCCATTTTCCATGCGTCTAAGGCATTAGGGTCCTTGTTATAGCTCTGCCCACATCAAACAATTCACATTAAGTCAGGACTTCTACCAGTCTTCACACAAAATGCTAATTTATTCCAGTTTATTGTCATTGACGAAACCAGTAAAATCATGCTTGATTGATTAATTGAATTTTCATTCTTACTTCATAAAATAAAGGGGAAGACAAATGGCCTGAAATAGTGTCTAAACCAAGAACCAATGACACCATCATGTGTTATGGAATGCCTAGCGTCTAAGAAAACCTAATTAATTGTTGTTGTCAAAATGTCTTGAAGTTTTTACACTATATAATAACTACTTTCATGCAATGAGCATTACATTTCCCAATCATAAATAGTTCTCAAAGGAATGTTGAAAAGGGAGTGTTTGGAACTTATCCTCATGCCAAAATCGTAGCTAACACAAGTTAATGAGAATTTTCACTGTATTAGACTTTTGTTGATAGACAATTCAGCTAAAAGCCCACAAAAGTCATTTTGTAGAGCCCATGTTCATGTACACATGGAAAACACCACATTAAGAAATACCTCTATTTATAGACAGAATGTCACTTACTTCCCATAACACCCATACTCAATGCAAATGTCAGGTACACCCCCCCCCCATTGAGTCGACTCACATACCTGCTGCTAGGATGGAAAACCATCATTTCAAGTCTGGTTTTTCTCTTGGATCTTTCTTCATCTGTGTCCTTTTTGAACACGAAATTCTGAAGGGAAAATGCAGAACTTCAGATTCCTACCTCAGTGTATGTTTATCAGGTAAATCTACACCGACAGGTTCATGACAGTCGTCAAGAAACAAAGACTGGAGAAAAGTGGGGAGGAATATAAAGAGGTATTTGCCACGAAATTTTGCCCCGGACAAGATGCGCTGGTGTGTTGACAGTGGAAGGACTTGTAGGCATCTCCCTTGCTCTGAGCTTTCACTAGTGGATTGCGACTGACTGGACTTTCAGACTCCTGAACTCATGATTCTTTTGAAAAATTTTTCTTACACACTCATATATCCTTTTTTAGTTCTCTTGGGAAACATTTTATAATTCCCATCAGAATCCCAAAAGGATTCAGAACAACAGAAAATGTAAACCAACTACTGGATTCATAAGCCCTGTCATCTTAGTCGGCCTGCTAACGGGAAGGGAGATCTGACAGGAAGGGCCCAGCAGTGAAGGTTTTCAGATAGCAATCCACTAAATGATTACAAATGGCACATATGCATGACTTCCTCATTTTACAGGTGACGAAAGTGGCAGGCAGTAACACCCCTTGTCCAGTAGAGCATAGTTAATCAGAGAGAGCTCAGAGAAAATTATTTTGAGAAATGATTTCTCTTCTCCGTTGTTTTCCTTGGTGTTTCCTTTACTGTCAGTGGTGAAGTGCATACTCAGGGCGTTGCTGATATTTTCAAATCTAGGTTAAAGCAGGGGTGGGGAGGTGATAAAAATGGGAAGAAAACCCTGATCACCAGGCCAGTAGCCTTCATACTTGATTCATTTTGAAACAATGGTTCTTTCTCTTAAAGAAACTCTTGAACTGTACAAAATTTGTGTGCATTGTGAACATGTGTGGGATTCTTTATATCTTTTTTTTTCTAATAGCAAGACTTCATACCTCTCATAAACTTTCTCAAAGTTCATGAACCTCCCAAACATTGAAAACCACTGACCTCATTTTTCAGTTAAAAGAAAACAAAGCCTTGGAGATGTTCTTAAAGCCAGAAAGTAGAGAAGTCAAGACTGGCTAAAAGTCAGCCTCTTCTTTATTTAATTCAATGTTACTTGCATTGCAGCAAGCAGTCTCTTTCCTAAGCACTTTATTCGTCCAAATAAGTACATTTGGGCACTTTCGCTATTCCGTACTTATGGAAATGATCAGATCAAATGTACTTAAAACCAAGACACTGTAGACTAAATACAGGAAAGGATTTGTAAATGAATGTGAGTTCTCTGAACTGTCAATCATTCAGATGATGTGTTTTTGAAAAGGCTTTAGCCACTGTAGCTGAGGTAATAGGTTTAAGATGCAAAATAGGTCTTCAGAGACACTCTCAAACTGACCATACTTAATTTAAGGAGGAGCACTGGTTTATTTTATGAATCACCACATCTGGAACCAGGTCTTAGATGCCACAGGGTCAAGGACTATTCAACCAAAGCAAAACCCAGACATGTCAAAAGCACTCTAATAAAAACTCTAATATGCTTGCATCCTACCATGCAATACTTAACACTGGGAACCCAATGCAACACTTTGCCTAGATTCTCCAAAAGAATCAGAAATATTAGTCACTATCACTTCCTGAAGATCAAACTTTTTTATAAGCCTTCAATTTTATATTACTTTTTTGCACTTTTTTCAAATATAATGAAGATTTATCTGCTTGATTTTATCTAGCCTAAATGTCTACACATTTGCTACAAAAATAATAAATGAATACAGAGAATACCTCTGTGAATATGATTTTAATTTTAGGTTTAAGTCAATATTATAGACTCCAAATTGGAATAGTTTCTAGGAGCTTATATTTATTAATGCATTTATTTGCAGCATCTAGAGAAGACAGAATTTGTTTGGAAAATAAAGGAATCATTCAAGAAACAATGTAAATTCAATTGTACCTTATTAGGATCCCTTAGGATACCCCTAAACTGTCTAATGTATCAGTGAATTGACAAGATACATAACTATTTGGAGTTTTAGCTTAGGTTGCATATAGTTGAGAAATTACATATTCAAAAAGCAAAATATCATAAATCTATGCTTATAGTTTTCAAAATGGAATGTCTGTTATTTTAGGAATTGTCCCTGCTTCTTCAAGTCCCTGTTTAAACAAAGGAAAGAAAAAGAAGAAAGAGAGAAAGAAAGGAAATAATGAAATAAGGAAGGAAGGAAGGAAAGAAACAAAGAAACAAAGAAAACTAAGTAACAGCATCAGGAATTTGGCAAAGCTAAGAAGTGTGACCCTGCCTGCTTAAGAAAGCCTTTTCCTTGTTCAAGTTCCAGTGAAATAGAAAGTAATGGGACATAGTTAATGGAAAAAAATTAATGAGAACAAAGAAATGATCTGCTGCTAAGTATAAGGGAAGACAAAGAAACTGATTGATGGAGGAAGGTCATTGGTAATAAACAAACTGCCTTGGCCCATTTTGATAGGCCATCCCTTAGGTGGGTGGAGTAGACAGAACAGAATGCTGGGAGGAAGAGGAAGTGAGCTCAGACTCAATAGCTCTCCTCTCTGGGGCAGACGCGATGAAGCTCCGACCCAGGATGGACGTAGGCTAGAATCTTCCTGGTAAGCACACCTTGGGATGCTACACACATTAATAGAAATGGGTAATCAAGATGTAAGAATTAGTCAGTAAGAAGCTAGAGCTAATAGGCCAAGCAGTGTTTAAATGAATACAGTTTGTGTGTTGTTATTTCGGGGTATAAGCTAGCCAGGCGACCAGGAGCTGGGGCGGCAGGAACGTAGTCCGCAGCTCCTACAACAACTGATGATGGTGTATTGAGGTGATGAATTAATGGTAGAGATGGTTCAAAGATGCATGTTAATAAAAGTAAAAAGCACAAATTTGTAGGAAATGGTCTCTATGTTTGGAGAACTCTGAACGTTTTCCCCATAAAATTCATGCCAGTTTTGCATCAGTGGGCCTATCTTGTCAGGTACATCATTATCATAGTTCATAGGGTTCACAGATGGCTAAGATTGGTGTTTACTTTTTCTGCTTATGGTGTGCATAACACCTTATATCAGAAAGAACACTAGTAAGCAACTAGTGGATTTCTTTATCTCAAATATTCCATATAAATGGAATCAGAATATCTTAGTCAGGTTTTGAATTGCTGTGATAAAATATCATGATGAAAACTAACTCAGGGAATTTCCATAGAGCCAGGTTTTTCATTAACCTCATAATGAACCCTTTTATCAAGATATCTTTTTCCTTACTCTACCTCTCTGTCCCTCCTTCAACTCGATCATCCTTTTCTCTCATGTTCTCCTCCTCCCCTCCCTTTCCCATTCTTCTCCCTTCCCCCTCCCCTTCTACCCATGCTCCCTATTTACAAGGCTGACACCAGGTAAGACTCCAAGCAAGCAATAATGGAGAGTGTGCCTGAACTTGCCTTCCCCTCTAATCAGATTCATGACTACCCTAACTATCATCATAGAACCTTCATCCAGTATCTGCTGGAAGAAGATGCAGAGATCCACAGCCAAGCACTGGGCTGAATTCTGGGACTCCTATTGAAGAGATGGAGGAAGAATTGTAAGAGCAAGGAGTGTCAAAATCATGGTGGGAGAACTCACAGAGACAGCTGACTTGAGCTACTGGGAGCTCACTGACTCTGGACTAACAATGGAGAAACCTGCATAGGACTGAACTAGGCCCTCTGAATATGGGTGATAGTTGTGAGGCTTGGACAGTTTGTGGGGCCATTGGCTGTAAGACCAGGATTTATCCTTAGTGCATGATTTGACATTTTGTAGACCATTCCCTATGGAGGGATACCTTACTCAGTCTAGATAGAGAAGGGAGGTCTTTGGTCTTACCTCAACTTGATGTGTAGGACTTTGTTGACTCCACATGGGAGGCCTTACCTTCTTTGAGGAGTGGATGGGGTGGGGTGGGAATAGGAAGTTAGGGGAAATGGAGGAGGGAGGGGGAACTAAGATTGGAATATAAAATAAAAAGGATTTTCTTTAAATAAAAAGTAAATTAAAATGAGGAAAGAAATAAAAAAGAAAAGCAACTCAGGGAGAAGAGGGTTTATTTCACTTATACTTCCACATCACAGTCCACCACTGAAGGACGTCATGACAGGAACTCAAACAGGAACCTAAACATAGAGACTGAAGGGGAGATCATGAAGGAGTGCTGCTTACTGGTTTGCTCTCCATGCCTTGCTCAGCTTGCTATGGATCACCTGTCAGTGATGGAAATGCCCACAGTGAGATGAACCCTCCAATTATATTAATATTGATAATTATAATATCATAATATTAATTATTAATAAAGAAAAGGCCCCCACAGATTTACTTAGTAGGCAATTCTATGAAGGCACTTTCTCAATTGTGATTCCCTCTTATCAGATAACTCTAGATTTTGTCAAGCTGAAAACAATAAGAACAAAACTGGAAAACATAATATATAAACAAAAGACCAGTAAGATGAAAAATACCCCAACAAAACAGTGGAATAGAAATGTCTACAAAACACCATAGAGTTCATTTTGTATTGGCACCTGATGTTGGGCATGGAATCTGCCCTTAACTGTGGTTTGTATCCCTGGTGAGACTGCATTGGAAACAACTAGTTTTTTTTTTTTTCATTTCAAATGCATATCAGCTGCCGTGAGTTTCTTGGTTAGGGATGGGAGATCATGTCCTCTTCCCCCTCTTGGCACTTGGACTCCTGGCTTGAACTTGTACATGCTCTGTGCATACTGCTATAGTCTCTGTGAGTTCAGATGCACATCAGTTCTGTAGTGTCTGCAGGACAGTGCTTCCTTGTTTTCTATCCACTCTGGCTCTTACAGTCTTTCCACCTCCTTCTCTGCATAGCGTCTTGAGTACTGGTGGGAGAGGTGGGACGAAGACATTCCATTTAGAACTCGGTCTCTGCACATCGTCCAGTTGTGGGTCTCTATGTTAGTTCCCATCTGTGTTCTTTTAAACTGTGTTCTTAGGCATAATCTTTGTATATTTATGTATTTTAAGGAAACAAGAAAAAATCAAAAATGAAAACATATTTATATAGTTTGTCATTAAAATATTTTAGTAAGCTTTTATTAGGTGCCAATAAAAGTTTATAACATATTTTATGTACCAATGAAAAATTATACTATATTATTGTTTGGTTTCCTCTATAATGTATATACATATATGTAAAAATAGTAAATCAAATGAATCCATATAAAATTAAAGTTTCTTTATCATACTAGAATTAAACTAGTACCTATCTGAGGAAGATTCATGCAAGTTAAATATTGCAGTTCTGAAAATGTCACTAATATTAACCAATTAAAATCATACACATATTTTGGCTTAGTATTTCTATACTTTGAAAAAATACCATGACCAAAGGAACTTGAGGAGGAAAGGTTTATTTCAGTTTCCAATTCTCAGGTCACATTCCCATTACTGAAGGAATTCAAGCAGAGAAGGCTCCTGGAGGAAAGAAATGAGGCAAAGGCCATGGAGGAACACTGATCACTGCCTTGCCGTTCAAGGTTTGTTCAGCTTACTTTCTTGTGCATCACCATCTCCCTTGAGCTAGGCCTAATCACATCAGTCAGTAATCAAGAAAAAGCCTGCAGGCCAGCCTATGGTCAAATATGGTGTTTTCATTTTCTCCATTCAGTCATCTCAAATGACTCCAGCCTGTGTCAAGTTGACATAAAACTGGCTAGCCAGCACACACTTTTCTATAATTTTGATTATATTTGCTCCTCTCATCTCCCTTGCATTTTGCATACCACTTCTCTTTCCTACTTAGTTCCTCTCCTACATTTAAGTCATTTTTGTGATCCAGAGAGTTGAAAAATTAGGATTGCTGGAGTGATATTTCACTTGTGTCTTAATAAATAAAGCTTACCCTGAGGGTGAGAGAGTAAAAAAGCCCCACTGGTCAGCCTTACAGACAAGGCAGTGTTGACACACACCTTTAATCCCAATAGCCATACCACTTTACCACAGAAACCAGGTGGTAGTGGTGCACACCTTTAATCCCAGCCCAGAGGAATATAAGATTGGTGGAGCCAGCTCTCACACACTGTCCTATGCTGAGATTCTTGGAGGCAGGATTGCCATTTCAGACTGAGGTAGAGGTAAGAGCCAGTGGCTGACTGTTTTGCTTTTCTGTCCTTCAGGCTGAACCTAATTTCTTTCTCTGGGTTTTTATTACTAGTGCTACGGATTGCTTACAAGAGCACTGATGAAAGGTTATAGGAACATGGGCAACTTATTAGTAACTAGATGTAGTGATATAAATGTCTCTTTCTCCTCTAACAGCCATCAGTTGCCTATAGACCACCAGGGAGTGGTGAGGTCTTGTGAAATCCTTCTTCTAGAAACTGTTAGCTGCTTATGAATCTTCAAGGAGAGTTGGAGCCTCCTGAACACCCTCCCCAAGATTAGAATGCTGACTGATCCAATCTTTTGCAAGGCTTGTAGAGTTAATCCCAGTCACTGAGAGTTTCCAGGGTGCAATGACCATATTAAACCCAGGATAAAGTGTTTCGGAGCACTCTACTTCCTCCAGCTCTTAATTCTTCCTTCCCATTCTTCAGTGTTTATCCTTGAGTGTGGAGATGAGGTGTGGGTGGTGTAAGTCCTTGGAGCCTAGCAGGCAATAGTCATTATTCCAGTATCTTAAGAAGTTATTAGCCTCTTTAGTAACAACCAGCCACTGAATAAAAAATCATGAATCTGTGGGCATAAAGATAAATTCTTAGCAGGTGATCTTACAGACACATTGTATCCATTTAGCAATATGACAGTAGTAGTTTCTTCTCTAGGATTCTCCTCTGCTATGATCTTTTGATAAAGTATACAGTACCAGACACGAATGTATTCCTGTGGAGTCAACCCCAAATCCAGTCGGAAAGCAGCTGGTCATGTCTACAACACACTTACCACTGCTTTATCCGTGAACCAACATTCTCTGAACACTTGGTAATCACACAGAAGCCACATCTGAATAGGACTAATTGCTGACAATTCTCTGGAACTATGAGAGCTAAAGACCCTCATAGAAGATTCCAGTTTAGTTTTAGCCTCATTTCTCTGTGTTGTGCCACAGAAGTATGTAGAGTCTTCAACAATAGTGTCCCCTTTGTTGTCAAATTTGTATTGTTTTGATTTAGTTATATACAACATTGAATAGAAGGAATTTCTTATATTTGTGTAGGATATAATTTTTAATGGAATTGTGCTAAGAATTTTATAGTAACTACCTCATTATTTTACAGGATCACTCTTAAATATAGTTGCAGGTATTTTAATGTTTAATGGTACAATTGAAATTAATAAGGAAAGGTCCCCTGAAGTTGCATAAAATACAAATTAATGGCATATTCAGAACTACATGCTTTATGATTTTGCTTGTTGCATTTACATATTTGACTGATTAGCTGATGCTTATTCTTTCCTTTTGAGTGTTATTTTTATATCTGCATGCATTTTATTGATAGTCTATATTTTAAGTCTGCAGTATGACATTGTACATAGGGAAAAGCTTCTTCCTAAAAGATAGCTATGAATAATCAAACCAGATTTAATGAATGACCCTTCAAAGTCTTGCTCTGTTAAACAAGTTAAATTTTAGCAGGTGTAAAGCACTGTACAAAAAAGGTTACATTCTCAAAATTTAATACCGGGCTTCCCAACCAGGAGTTTGTTGGATCAGATACCGGAGAAGGGTGTTTTATTCAGATTTAAATGGTAAGAAAAATGAGAAACCAGACAAAGCAAGCCAAGTAAATCCACTTCCCTTTGTGCTCCTCTGTTGCTTTCTGAAAATGGATCTCGGGTCAGGAAGCCCTGCTATGGCCATCACTTTAGTCTTTACACAGCATGCACACATGTGCTTCATGTTCAAAGATTTAAGTTCTGCCCTTTTCAAAACCTTTCAGGTTCTTATGGGCTTCAGAGCTTTCCAGGATGGCTGCCCAGTTCCTTACAGGCACTCAAGTAAACATCTGTACCAAAGCAACTTTTCCTGGCAGAAGACAGATATAGGTCCAAAACCAGGCCAACTGCATACCTACTCCCACCGGGACACTCACAGGGCCCTATACCTTTAAAAGCAGCACCAAGAACAAATGGAGCCATCAAGAGGTAAAATGCAAACGCTGGACAGTTTCCACATATAAAAACCAATCTGTTAAAAACGTTAGTAACAGGGCACTGAACAGAGTTAAGGCTGGGCAGCTGGCCTGACTACACATTGGAACTGGAAACAATCAAGATGAGAAACAAGGTACAGTGGCATGGCAGGCTCACTTTCACTGCGCGTCTCTAGACAGCTGCTCATCCAAATGACAACAGAGCAGCTGTGGGACTTTAGCACACAAATCCCTTCTGGGTGGGGTGACACACCTGTAATCCCAGCAATCAGGAGGATCACCAATTCCAGGCCAGCCTGGGCTACAAAACAAGACCCTCTCAAAATACCAAAGCAAAAAAGTCCCAAGTATCTCACCATAGTTCAGAGATTTGAATCCAAACATCTTCACGGACATGAAAACAATCATAAAACTGATACTTGGGAAAAAATTCCCTGTAGAAATTCTATTCTATGCTGTAGGCGTTCAGATCCAAGCTATGGTGACTTACAGAGGCCACTCACTTCCTTGAGTGTTGGAGACTATTTCAGAAACGTTCCAGTGAAGGGAAAGAAATCCTTATTTCTGAGTGCTGAGCTAGATTTGGTGACAAGTACTTGTATTCCCAACATCCAAGAGGGAGAGGCACAGGGACTGTCACATATTTGAGGGAATTTTGGTCCACAGAGAGTTCCAGACCACCTAAAAGTGCACAGTACAATACCCTACATCAAAACACGGTAATTCAGAATTTTATATATATATATATATATATATATATATATATATATATCGCAGATATTGAGGTCACAGCTCTTTTTCTTTGCTTAAACTGTGACATAGAAATACTCTTTCCTGGTCTGCAAGGTCCTTGGAGCCTGGCAAGAGGCCCCGCTCCCGTGCTGAGGGGATCTGGAGAAGTGGCCACGAGGCTAGACAGTCCCGGTGAACTGAGTCCAAGCCCCCTCCAATTCCCTATGCTTTTCTGGCTGTCCAGCAGGTGCATTCCTGGCTGCTGGCTTTCTTTACTCCAATCCACCCTGCCCCCAAGCACTCCTTTTCATCTGTGGGATCCCCTGGATCCCCGAATTCAGTCTGCTTCAGGGAGTCAGCAAGGAATGTTTCTGCCAATGGGGCTTCTTTTTAAGATCTCACCCTGCCCCCCAAGCCTACTTTTATGTCTGTGAGGTCCTTGCAACACAGAGAGAAACCCTGCTCCCATGATAGGGGGATCCAGAGAGGTGAATGGGTGGGCACAAGGCCAGACGGTCTGGGGGGGGAGCTGAATCCAGTCCCCCTCCAGTTCCCTGGGCTTTTCTGGCCATCCAGCAGGGTGTGATCCTGGCTGCTGGCTTTCTTTACCCCAATCCACTCTGCCCTCAAGCACTCCTTTTCATCTGAAGGGTCTTTGGATCCCCCAGCACAGCCTGCTTCAGGGTGAAGGGGATCGGAGAGCCTGATCCAGTGCACAGGGGACCTAAGAGAGGGCAGACAAGAAAAACTCCCAAGTACACTGTCAACCACAGCAAAGATTGGACCAAGACACCAAGACTCTGCTGGTCTCATTTGAAGGAAGAGATGGGCAGGCACCAATGCAAGAATTCCTTCAACATCCTGAAAAGCAATATGACACCAGAATCCAGTGAACACACAGCAGAAAGACTTGAACATTCTAACCCAGAAAAAGTAGAAGAAATCGACTTTAATCTAACCTTATGAAAATAATGGAGACCCATAAACAAGAAGAGAAAAACTCCCTTAAAGAAATTGAAGAAGACAAACAAAAAGTTAGAAGAAATTAACAAATTTCTCAAACAGGTAAAGGAAACAGTTCAAGACTTGAAGACTGAAATGGAGGTAATAAAGAAAACACAAAAAGATGGATGGTTGGATTTAAAAAATCTGGGTAAATGAACAGGAACTACAAAGACAAGTATAATCAACAGAATACAAGAGATAGAAAAAAGAATTTCAGGTGCTGAAGATACTATAGAAGAAATAGACTCATTGATAAAAAAAACCCATCAAATCCAACAAATTCTTAACACAAAACATCCAGGAAATCTAGGACACCATGAAAAGACCAAACCTAAGAATAATAGGGGTAGGAGAAGAATTATAGCTCAAGGGCCCAGAATATGTATTCATAAAAATTTATAGAAGAAAACTTTCCCAACCTAAAGAAGGATATTCCTATGAAGGTACAAAAAGCTTACAGAACAACAAATAGACTGAATCAAAAAAAATCCCCACTCCATATAATAATCAATACACAAAACATACAGAATAAAGAAAGAATATTAAGAGCTGCAAGGGAAAAAGGTCAAGTAACATATAAAAATAAACCTATCAGACATACACCTGACTTCTCTATGGAAACCATGAAAGGGTCTTGGATAGATGTGCTGCAGACACTAAGAGACCATGGATGCAAGTACAGAGTATTTTACCCAGGAAAGCTTTCTTTCACCATAGATGGAGAAAAGAAGATATTCCATGACAAAAACAGATTTAAACAATATGTATCCACAAGCCCAGCCTTACAGAAAGTACTAGAAGAAAAACCTCAACCCAAGGAAGCCAACAAGATCCACAATAGCACAGATATCTGACAACCCTCCACCAACACAACTCACAGAAGAGAAATACACAAACACTACCAACAAAATAATAACCAGAGTTAACCACTGGTCATTAATATCACTCAATATCAATGGACTCAATTAACCTATAAAATGGCACAGGTTAAGAGAATAGATAGGAAACCAGGATCCAACATTCTGCTGTTAAGAAGAAACATACCTCAACTTCAAAGACAGATACTACCTCAGAGTAAAGGGTTGTGGTAAGGTTTTCCAATCAAAAGGACCTAAGAAACAAGCAAGTGTGGCTATCCTAATATCTAACAAAATTGATTTCAAACTAAAATCAACCAGAAGAGATAGAGAAGGACACTTTATACTTATAAGAGGAACAGTTCATCACGATGAAGTCTCAATCCAGAATATCTATGTTCCTAATATAAGAGCACCCACATATGTAAAAGAAACATGACCAGAACTCGAATTACATATCAAACCTCACACACTAATAGTGGGAGATTTCAACACTCCTCTTTCACCAATGGACAGGTCAATCAGACAGAAACTTAACAGAGAAATAAGAAAACTAACAGATGTGATTAATCAAAAGGACTTAATAGACATCTATAGAACATTTCACCCAAATAGGAAAGAATATACCTTCTTCTCAGCATCTCATGGAACCTTCTTGAAAATTGATCACATACTCAGTAACAAAGTAAACCTTCACAGATATAAAAAAATTGGAGTGGCCCCTTGTGTCTTATCTGATCACCATGGAGTAAAGTTATAATTTAACAATAATGCCACCCCCAGAAACCCTACAAACTCATGGAAACCGAACAGTCAACTACAGAACTACACCTGGGTCAAGGAAGAAATTAAAAAAAAATCAAAATCTTCCTTGAATTCAATGAAAATGAAGACACAACATACCCAAAGCAATGGGACACTATGAAAGCAGTGCTAAGAGGAAAGGTTAAGGCACTAAGTTCTCACATAAAGAAAACAAAGAAAGCTCACATAAGAGACTGAACAGCACACCTGAAAGCTCTAGAAAAAAAAAGAAGCAGACTCACCCATGAGGAGTAGAAGACTGGAAATAATCAAACTGAGGGCTGAAATCAACAAAATAGAAACACAGAGAACAATCCAAAGAATCAATGAAACAAAGAGCTGCTTCTTAAAGAAAATCAACAAGATTGACAAACCCCTATCCAAACTAATCAAAAGGCAGAAAGAGAACACTTAAATTAAAAAGATCAGAAATGAAAAGGGGGGCATAACAACAAACACTGATGAAATTCAGAACATCATTATGTCTTACTACAAAAGCCTGTATACCACAAAATTGGAAAATGTAAAAGAAATGGATATTTTTAAAAGATAAATACCATATGCCAAAATTAAATAAAGACCAGGTGAACAATTTAAATAGACCTATAAGTTGCGAGAAAATAGAAGCTGTCATCCAAAACTTCCCAACAAAAAATGGCCAGGATCAGATGGTTTTAATGCAGAATTCTACCTGAACTTCCAAGAAAAGCTACTATCTATACTCCTTAATGTCTTCCACATAATAGAAACAGAGGAGTCATTGCCAGACGCTTTTTATGAAGCTATAGTTATCCTGATACCAAAACC
Organism: Microtus ochrogaster; assembly: GCF_000317375.1. Classification (NCBI taxonomy): domain Eukaryota; kingdom Metazoa; phylum Chordata; class Mammalia; order Rodentia; family Cricetidae; genus Microtus; species Microtus ochrogaster. The sequence continues at coordinate 8,564,796 of NW_004949111.1, forward strand.
ACACAAAGACTCAACCAAGAAAGAGAATTACAGACTAATCTCACTCATGAATATGGATGCAAAAATTCTCAATAAAATCCTCACAAACCAAATCCAAGAACACATCAAAAAAATCATCCATTATGATCAAGTAGGCTTCATCCCACAGATGCAAGGCTGGTTCAACATATGAAAATCTATCAATGTAACCCATCATATAAATAAACTAAAAGAAAAAAGCATGACCATTTCATTAGATGCCTAAGAAGCTTATGACAAAATTCAAAACCCCCTTATGATAAAGGCCTTGAAGAGGTTTAGGGATATAAGGATAATATCTAAATATAATAAAAGCAATATACAGGCAAGCCGACAGCTAACATCAAATTAAATGGAGAGAAACTCAAAGTGATTCAGAAACAAGACAAGGCTGTCCACCCTCTCCATATGTCTTCAATATAGTGTTTGAAGTTCTAGAAATAGCAATAAGACAACATAAGAAGATCAAGGGAATTTGAATTGTAAAGGAAGAAGTCATACTTTTGTTATTTGCAGATGATATGATAGTGTACATAAGTGACCCCAAAAACTCTACCAGAGAACTCCTACAGCTGATAAATACCTTCCATGATGTGGCAGGATACAAGAACAACTCAAAAAAATCAGTAGCCCTCCTATACACAAAGGATAGAGAAGCAGAGAAGGAATGCAGAGAAACTTCACCTTTTACAATAGCCACAAATACGATAAAGTATCTTGTGGTAACTCTAACCAAGAAAGTGAAAGATCTAGTTGACAAGAACTTTAAGGCATTGAAGAAAGAAACTGAAGAGGACACCAGAAAATGGAA
>NW_004949111.1:8565858-8566306 GCF_000317375.1 Microtus ochrogaster
TGGTACTGGAATAAAAACAGAGAAGTCGACCAATGGAATCGAATAGAAGACCCGGATATTAATCCACAAACCTATGAACACCTGATTTTTGATAAAGGAGCTAAAAGTATACAATGGAAGAAAGAAAGAATCTTCAACAAATGGTGCTGGCATAACTGGATGTCCACCTGTAGAAGATGAAAATAGATCCATATCTATCACCATGCAAAAAAATCAAGTCCAAGTGGATCAAAGACCTCAATATCAGTCTGAACACACTGACCTGATAGAAGAGAAAGTGGGAAGTACTCTACAACATATGGGAACAGGAGACCACTTCCTACATATAATCCCAGTAGCACAGACAATAAGAGCAACATTGAATAAATGGGACCTCCTAAAACTGAGAAGTGATGGAGGAAGGTCATTGGCTAAAAAAATAAAGAAACTGCCTTGGCCCTTTTTATTG
>NW_004949111.1:8568909-8569453 GCF_000317375.1 Microtus ochrogaster
CTCAAGAACAGTTTTAAGCTCCTACACTAAGGCTACACACCCAGAGAGGTGAGTGCCTGCCTACCGGGCAGTCCTCAAGGTCACCTGTAAGGGAGCCCGGCCACCTTGAGTTCGTGCGCCAGGGTCTCTTGTGCTCTTCTGGATACCGCCCTGCCTGCTTTGTTCATCTTATTGTCCCTGGATCATTGGGCTACCTGGCGGCCCTGTTTAGGTGCTGAGGAATTCCATCTGGACGGGTGAGTATGTGCTATCCAGGGGTGGATTGTCTCAGAAGAGAGCACAAACCGCCCTCTCCCAGCTCCTTCTGCAGGGCTGTCTTTCTTACACATAACCCCCCCCCCAAGTCTGTGTTTTCAGCAAGGTCCTTTGCTCAGGAACAGTTTTCTGCTCCTACACTAAGGCTACCCACCCAGAACGGTGAGTGCCTGCCTACCGGGCAGGCCTCAAGGTCCCCTGTAAGGGAGCATGCGCAACTTCAGTTTGTGTGGCAGGGTGTCCTGTGTTCTACTCTTCCCCACCCTGCCCCTCCAAGTTCCCCCTTTTG
>NW_004949112.1:0-1219 GCF_000317375.1 Microtus ochrogaster
TTTAGCGTAAAGGTTAGACCCATGCCCACATCTACTCGTCATTGGGCCCAGGCCACTTCAGCGTAAATGCTAGGCCCAGGCCCACATCTTTCTCTTTGTGCCCAGGCCACTTCAGCGTAAATGTTAGGCCCAGGCCCCCATCTTTTCTTCCCTGGGCCCAGGCCCCTTCAGGATAATTTTTATGCCTACAACCAAATCCTTTCTTTATTGTGCTCAGGCCTCTTCATTATGTTTGTCCCAGGCCTACATCTTTTTATCTTTGGGCCCAGGCTAATTTAGTGTAAGATTAGGCCCAGGCCCACATCTTTTCTCCATTGGGCCCAGGCCAATTTAGCTTCATTGTTAGGCCAAGGCCCAAATCTTTTCTTCATTGGGCCCAGGCGTCCTCATAGTTTTTGGCCCAGACCTACATCTTTTTTCGCTGGGCCCAGGCCAATTTAGCTTAAAGGTTAGACCCATGCCCACATCTACTCGTCATTGGGCCCAGGCTACTTGAGCGTAAATGCTAGGCCCAGGCCCACATCTTTCTCTTTGTGCCCAGGCCACTTCAGCGTAAATGTTAGGCCCATGCACACATCTTTTCTTCCTTGGGCCCATGCAACTTCAGCGTAAATTTTGGGCCCAGTTCCACATCATTTCTTCATTGGGCCCAGGCAAATTTAGCGTAATTGTTATGCCCAGGCCCACATCTTTTCTTCATTGGGCCCAGGCAAATTTATCTTCATTGTTAGGCCCAGGCCCACAACTTCTCTTCATTGGGCCCAGGCCTCTTCATAGTGTTTGGCCCAGGCCTACATCTTTTTTACTTTGGGCCCAGGATAATTTAGCATAAGGGTTGGGCCCAAGATCACATTTTCTCTTAATTGGGACCAGGCCACTCCAGCATAAATATTAAGCCCAGGCCCATATCTTTCTTTATTTGGCCCGGGCCTCTTCAGCGTTAATATCAGGCCCAGGCCCTGTTCTTTCTTCCTTTGGCCCAAGCCATTTCTGCGTAAATGTTAGGCCCAGGCCCACATCTTTTCTTCATTGGGCCAGGGCTTCTTCAGGGTAAGGGTCAGGTCCAGGACCAAATTTTTTCTTCATTGGGCCCAGGCCTCCTCATAGTGTTTGGCCCGGGCCTACATCTTTTTTTTTTAGGCCCAGGACAATTTAGCGTAAAGGTTAGACCCATGCCCACATCTACTCGTCATTGGGCCCAGGCCACTTCAGCGTAAAT
>NW_004949112.1:38457-43055 GCF_000317375.1 Microtus ochrogaster
GTGCAGGGACCCGCGGGGGGGGGGTGCGCTGAGGCGACCGCCCGGGTCCTGGTGCAGGCGCAGGGCAAATCTGCCACAACGTTGGAGCGCCAAATGAAGGCGGATCAGATTAATATAGACAAATTGGTATAAGTTTATACAACTTTAATGTAAATAGCACACTCATGCAACCGGAGTTCCCGCGATGCACAGAAACAGGAACCAGGAAGAAGGGGTCACCAGCGTTTGTGCACCCCAATTTATAGAGATTTTCCCGAGGCCGTCCCGCCCCCAAAGGGCGGGCTCTCTCTACAATTGGGCAAAGGCCACCACAGTGTAAATGTTAGTCCCATTCCCACATCTTTTCTTCATTGGGCCCAGGCCAATTGAGAGGAAGGTTAGGCCCAGGCCCACATTATCTCTTCATTGGGCCCAGGCCAATTGAGAGTAATGTTAGGCCCAGGCACAAATTATCTCTTCATTGGGTCCAGGCCTCTTTATGGTACAGGTTAGGGCCAGGCCCACATCTTCTCATCTTTGGGCACATGCCACTTCAGTGTAAATGTTAGGCCCAGGCCCACATCTTCTCTTCATTGGGCCCAGGCCACTTCAGCTTAAATGTTAGGCCCAGGCCCACATCTTCTCTTCATTGGGCCCACACCTCTTCAGGGTAAGGTAGGCCCAGGCCCACAACCTTTCCTCATTTGGCCCAGGCCAACTGAGTTTAAGGTTAGGCCCAGGCTCACATTTTCTCTTCATTGGGCCCAGGCCACTTCAGCGTAAATGTATGGTCCAGGCCCACATCTTTCTTTATTGGGCCCTGGCCTCTTCAGAATAAAGATTAGGCCCAGGCCTACATCTTTCTTCATTTGGCCCAGGCCTCTTCATGGTGTTTGGGCCAGGCCTACATCTTTTTTGTTATTTTGCCCAAGCCAATTTACTATAAGTGGTAGGCCCAGGCCCATATCTTTCTTCATTGGGCCCAGGCCACTTCAGCTTAAGGGTTAGGCCCAGGCCCAAATCTTCTCTTCATTGGGCCCAGGCCTCTTCAGGGTAAGGGTAAGGCCCAGGCCAAAATCTTTTCTTCACTGGGCCCGGACCTCTTCCCTGTACGGGTTTTGCCCAGGCCCACATCTTTTCTTCCCTGGGCCGAGGCCAATTTAGCCAAAGGGTTAGGCCCTGGCCCACATCATTTCTTCATTGGGCCCAGGCCACTTCAGCTTAAATGTTAGGCCCAGGGCCACATCTTCTCTTCATTCGGCCCAGGCCTTTTCAGTGTAAGGGTTTGGCCCAGGCCCATATATTTTCTTCATTGGGCCAAGCCCTCTTCAGTGTAAGCGTTTGGCCCACCCACATCTTTTCTTCATTGAGCCCAGGCCTCTTCAGTGTAAGGGTTAGGCCCAGGCCCACATCTTTTCTTCATTGGGCCCACGCCAATTGAGTGTAAGGTTAGGCCTAGGCCCACATTATCTCTTCATTGGGCCCAGACTACTTCAGCTTAAATGTTAGGGCCAGGCCCACATCTTCTCTTCATTGGGCCCAGGCCAATTCAGCTTAAATGTTAGGCCCTGGCCCACATCTTCTTTTCATTGGGCCCACACCTCTTCAGGGTAAGGTAGGCCCAGGCCCACAACCTTTCCTCATTTGGCCCAGGCCAACTGAGTTTAAGGTTAGGCCTAGGCTCACATTTTCTCTTCATTGGGCCTAGGCCACTTCAGCGTAAATGTACGGTCCAGGCCCACATCTTTCTTTATTGGGCCCTGGCCTCTTCAGAATAAAGATTAGGCCCAGGCACACATCTTTCTTCATTTGGCCCAGGCCTCCTCATGGTGTTTGGCCCAGGCCTACATCTTTTTGTTATTTTGTCCAGGCCAATTTACCATAAGTGGTAGGTCCAGGCCCATATCTTTCTTCATTGGGCCCAGGCCACTTCAGCTTAAGGGTTTGGCCCAGGCCCAAATCTTCTCTTCATTGGGCCCAGGCCTCTTCAGGGTAAGGGTAAGGCCCGGGCCCAAATCTTTTCTTCACTGGGCCTGGACCTCTTCCCTGTACAGGTTTTGCCCAGGCCCACATCTTTTCTTCCCTGGGCCGAGGCCAATTTAGCCAAAGGGTTAGGCCCAGGCCCACATCTTCTCTTCATTGGGCCCAGGCCACTTCAGTTTAAATGTTAGGCCCAAGCCCACATCTTTTCTTCATTGGGCCCAGGCCTCTTCAGGGTAAGGGTTTGGCCCACCCACATCTTTTCTTCATTGGGCCCAGGCTTCTTAATGGTAAGGTTAGGCTCAGGCCCACATCTTCTCTTCATTTGGCCCAGGCCTCTTCATGGTAAGGTTTGGCCCAGGCCCACATCTTTTCTTCATTTGGCCCAGGTCAATTGAGTTTAAGGTTGGGCCCAGGCTCACATTTTCTCTTCATTGGCCCCAGGCCACTTCAGCGTAAATGTAAGGCCCAGGCCCACATTTCTCTTTTTTGGGCCCAGGCCACTTCAGCATAAATGTTAGGCCCAGACCCACATCTTCTCTTCATTGGACCCAGGCATCTTGAGGATAATGGTAGGCCCAGTCCCAAATCTTTTCTTCATTGGGCTCAGTCCTCTTCAGGGTAAGGTTTTGGCCCAGATCACATCTTCTCTTCATTGGGCCCAGGCCACTTCAGCTTAAATGTGAGGGCCAGGCCCACATCTTCTCTTCATTGGGCCCAGGCCACTTCAGATTAAATGTTAGGGCCAGGCCCACATCTTCTCTTCATTGGGCCCAGGCCTCTTCAGGGTAAGGTTAGGCCCAGGCCCACATCTTTTCTTCATTTGGCCCAGTCCAATTGAGTTTAAAGTTAGGCCCAGGCTCACATTTTCTCTTCATTGGGCCCAGGCCACTTCATTGTAAATGTAAGGCCCAGGCCCATATCTTTCTTTATTGGGCCCTGGCCTCTTCAGAATAAAGATTAGGCCCAGGCCTACATCTTTCTTCATTTGGCCCAGGCCTCCTCATGGTGTTTGGCCCAGGCCTACATCCTTTTTTCATTTGGCCCAGGCCAATTTACCATAAGTGGTAGGCCCAGGCCCACATCTTTCTTCATTGGGCCCAGGCCACTTCAGCTTAAGGGTTTGGCCCAGGCCCAAATCTTCTCTTCACTTGGCCCAGCCCTCTTCAGAGTAAGGGTTAGGCCCAGTCCCAAATATTTTCTTCAGTGGGCCCGGACCTTTTCCCTGTACGGGTTTTGCCCAGTTCCACATCTTTTCTTCCCTGGGCCGAGGCCAATTTAGCCAAAGGGTTAGGCCCAGGCCCACATTTTTCTTCATTTGGCCCAGGCTACTTCAGCTTAAATGTTAGGCCCAAGCCCACATCTTCTCTTCATTGGGCCCAGGCCTCTTCAGGGTAAGGGTTACGCCAAGGCCCACATCTTTACTTCACTGGACCAAGGCCAATTGAGTCTAAGATTAGGCCCAGGCCGACATTATGTCTTCATTGGGCCCAGGCTTCTTTAGGGTAAGGGTTAGGCCCTGCCCCACATCTTCTCTTCATTGGGCCCAAGCCTCTTGAGGATTATGGTAGGACCAGTCCCAAATCTTTTCTTCATTGGGATCGGGCCTCTTCAGTGTAAGGGTTTGGCCCATATCACATCTTTTCTTCATTGGGTCCAGGCCTCTTCAGGGTAAGGGTTAGGACCAGGCCCAAATCTTTTCTTCACTGGGCCCGGACCTCTACCCTGTACGGGTTTTGCCCAGGCCCCCATCTTTTCTTCCCTGAGCCCAGGCCAATTTAGCCAAACGGTTAGGCCCAGGCCCACATCTTCTCTTCATTGGGCCAGGCCACTTCAGCTTAAATGTTATGCCCAGGCCCACATCTTCTCTTCATTGGTCCCAGGCCTCTTCAGCATAAAAGTTTGGCCCAGGCCCACATTTTCTCTTCATTGGGCCCAGGCCTCTTCAGCTTAATTGTTAGGCCCAGGGCCAAATCTTTTCTTCACTGGGCCCATACCTCTTTCTTGTAAGGGATTTGCCCAGACCCTCATCTTTTCTTCCCTGGGCCCAGGCCAATTTAGTGAAACGGTTAGGCCCAGGCCCACATCTTCTTCTCATTGGGCCCAGGCCACTTCAGCCTAAATGTTTGGCCCAGGCCCGCATATTCTCTTCATTGGGCCCAGTCCTCTTCAGGGTAAGGGTTTGGCCCAAGCCACATCTTTTCTTCATTGGCCCAGGCCTCTTCAGGGTAAGGGTTTGGCCCATCCAAATCTTTTCTTCATTGGGCCCAGGCCTCTTCAGTATAAGGGTTAGGCCCAGGCCTACATCTTCTCTTCATTGGGCCCAGGCCTCTTCATCGTAAGGTGAGGCCCAGGCCCACACCTTTTCTCCATTGGGCCCAGGCTAATTGAGTGTAAGATTAGGCCCAGGACCACGTTATCTCTTCACTGTGCCCAGGCCACTTCAGCATAAATGTTAGGCCCAGACCCACATCTTCTCTTCATTGGACCTAGGCATCTTGAGGATAATGGTAGGCCCAGTCCCAAATCTTTCTTCATTGGGCTCAGGCCTCTTCAGGGTAAGGTTTTGGCCCAGATCACATCTTCTCTTCATTGGGCCCAGGCCACTTCAGCTTAAATGTGAGGGCCAGGCCCACATC
>NW_004949112.1:44170-49130 GCF_000317375.1 Microtus ochrogaster
TCAGGGTAAGGTTTTGGCCCAGATCACATCTTCTCTTCATTGGGCCCAGGCCACTTCAGCTTAAATGTGAGGGCCAGGCCCACATCTTCTCTTCACTGGGCACAGGCCTCTTCAGGGTAAGGGTTTGGCTCAGGCCCACATCTTCCATTCCTTGGGCCAGGCCTCTTCAGGGTAAGGTTATGGCCTACCCACATCTTTTCTTCATTGGGTCCATGCCTCTTCAGGGTAAGGTTTAGGCCCAGGCCCATTTCTTTTCTTCATTTGGCCCAGGCCAATTTACTATAAGGTTAGGTCAGGCCCACATTATCTCTTTATTGGGCCCAGGCCACTTCAGCATATATGTAAGGCCCAGTCCCACATCTTCTCTTCTTTGGCCCAGGCCACTTCAGCATAAATGTTAGGCCCAGGCCCACATCTTCTCTTCATTGGGCCCAGGCCTCTTGAGGATAATGGTTGGCCAGTCCCAAATCTTTTCTTCATTGGGCCCGGGCCTCTTCAGGGTAAGGGTTTGGTGTAGATCACATCTTTTCTTCTTTGGGCCCAGGCCAATTTAGAGTAAATGTTTAGCCCATGACCACACCTTTTCTTTATTGGGTCCGCAGTTCTTCAGGGGACGTTTAGGCTCAGTCCACCATGTCTTCTAAATGGGCCCAGGCTACTTCACAGTAAATATTAAGCCCAGTTCCACATCTCTTCTCCATTGGGCCCATGCCCACCTCTTTTCTTCTTTTGGCCTTGGATTTCTGAGGCTAAGTGATTGATCCTGAAAAGACATGCATTGTAAATGATGAACACTTTTACAGTAGTCTTCATTTCAGGTAACCTTCTATGAAAAAGAGAAAGAGAAACATCAAAACAATAGACGTATGGATAGTTATTGAGGAGAATATTGCTGTTCTTTTCTGGTATATTCTTGATCTGTGCTCATGGAAACAAGCACAAACACAGACATCTATTTCCCACCATCCAGATGATATAAATCATACATGATATTAATAGAAAATGAAATATGTAGTGAGGAGAGACAGGTAATCCATTACTGTTGTACACATGTGGTTTTTGGCCTTGTACTTACAGAAGTACCCACAGACTCCATTTCTGACCATGGCTTGGGGACAAGCTCACATCCAGTCCTCCTCCTCCTCGATTGGACTTCACACCTGGCAGGAGCAAGTTCCATGACCATGAGTCAAAACATCCAAAATGTGCAAGATATGTTTGGTCTATCATTTCTGATTCTAAGGTTGTCAGGAAATTTGTATAGACCTCTGAATTGGACTTTGCCATCTGATAGAACCTGGACGCTAAGCTGACTGTTAAATTTGCCCTGTAACCTGTCCCCTCACCACCACTGAACACAGCTTGAGGTAGGATTGCCTAGGAAACGGATATCATGACCTTTCCAAACATGACCCTGTCATTGTAGTCAATGGCTTCTGAGAATATCAGTCCTTTAAGAACAGAATAACAGCAGAGCTTCCTCCTGTTGAAGTTTGGAACCAGGAGTCCTGACACAGGTAGTGGCTGACTCAGCTGATTTCACCTTTTCTCAAAAAGTACAGGTGTCGATGAGTAGAAATAAAGAACTAACATAGTAGCCACACACATGAATGTGTATGTAGAGATTCATGCACAGGTAACATATATAGTTGTTGCGGGAGGTCCTCTCGCTCATCCAGCCTATAGCCGCTGAGATACCAGCCCATTGGGGCATTGTCTCTCTCCCTTTAAAAAAGCAGCCACTTCCCTTTCCTCTCTCTCTTCACTTCCTGCTCCACCAGCGACTAGACTCCCTTCCTGGTTGCGTAGAGGGCTGTTGTCTGGGATGGGGATCTGTAAGTTTTTTCCCCGCAAATAAATACCACCCTATTAATCATAATTCCAAACTGGTGTGGCATTGTTTGTGACTTACGGCTTCATATAGTAACACAAGTTTCTTAAATGAAAATACAAGTGTAAAAAGTCAATATTGAGAGTGTGGTATAACTACATATGGCCCAGTAGTGAAGGCCTGGGACCTGAATAAAGATGGTTGTTTTCAGGCAAGTTCACATCTGGAGAAGCCTAAGAGAAGCTCCCAGTGAAGCACTTCCTGTCCTCCTTGTGCTGCTCGTGCCTCCCGAGGGATTGTCACAGTTGATGCTGTACGCTGTTGGTCATTAACCTTCTGTAGGTTCTACCCTTGAGTCTTAGACAAGATTATCTCTAGACCTTTTCCTTCTGCTGTGTATAGCTTTCTGTCCTGGATATTTTTTGTGGCATGTCACTCTGCAGACAGGCTTGTATTCACTGCTCTTTTGGCTTCTTACTAGGATTCCTGTGTGTTAGATCAGGATACCTCAAGAACTACATTGAGCCCCTGTCACCATCATTCAGGTCTTTGCTCCTACACCTACTTGCATGCTTGTAATACCTGAAGGCACATGCCCTCATCCATATGTACATATAAACACACACATACACACATATCCAGATCATACATGGTATAACATAGCATTTAAATATAAATGGCCATAGTGGGCAGGGTTTGGGGTTAGGAAGATGGCTTTAGTTCTGTTTCATATCATGTCTCTAACATCAGTCATAGTGGGCACGATCCATAGTTAGAAATGAGAAGATTAATGATGGGAAGACACAAGTCCCTTCGGACCCCTACAGTGGGAGTCTGTGAAGCACTTCCCACCTGCCCTGGACACTATGGGCTGCCATAGCTGACAGTTGCCAGGACTTAGAGCACAACCACAGGCTTCATCCTGCATCAGTCAGTTATACAGTTTGGGTGATGTCATCTCTGGACCTCATTCTCTGGTGAGTCATGGGTGTCATCTCCATGAATCCTTGTTTGGCAAGTTCCTCATCTTATATCACAGTAGATAAATCATTTCTACTGCTGTGACACAGGTCCTGTTAAAAGGCACCTTGGCCAAGCAGTGGTGGCACACACCTTTAACACCAGCACCCAGACAAGTGGATCTCTGTGCGTTTGAGGCCAACCTGGTCTACAAGAATTATTTCCAAGACAGGCTCCAAAGCTACACAGGGAAACCCTGAATTGAAAACAAAAAAAAAGACCCTGAAAACCACATTGTGCCTCATACTCTTTTTCATTCTCTTCTTCCCAGTATAGCACAATGACATTTAATTAGGCCATATTCACAGATATCCTGCATGTATGTCTCCCTCCACATGCCTCAAACCTCACAGAATACCTGCAATTCCTTCTGGAATCCAATCCACCCCCATTGACACAGGATCCCCTCCCATCAACTGCACAGCCTTTTCTTTGGATATTTTATGAGGTAACAGAGTCCTGACCACACCTCTGTCCAGCTTCTTCCTCTCTGTCTGAGTGTAGCTTGAGGAACAGCCATGCTTTCCCACACTGTACTGAGCACACTGTCCCAGCAGCGTAGAAGGCTGTCCATGTGGTGAGGTCATCGTTATTAACAAAGTCTGACTAAAAAAATCACCCTGACTCTTACAATAATGTGGATATTGGTAGGGAAGCGATGGGACAGCATTCAGTGTCCTAAGTTATTTCCTACCTAGCATATAAACCTGCAGACATGAGCACACATGAAGGTGAAAACCATGTACAGGAGAGAATGAGAGGGTAGAGTGTCGTGATGTTTCTTATGACAGTGACAGTAATGTTTGTTCAGAGACTGTATCCGCTAGGCATACAAATGAAGACATTGGAACAACAGAAGTCCTTAGTGAAGCTGACATCAGTATCCTAGATGCTTTTCCGCTTCCCTGGACAAGCTCTGAGTGAAGGGCTAATGTGAGCATGTGAACTGCAATGTTCCTCCTTCCTTACCTGGTCCAGAGACACCTGTGCAGCTTCCTTCCAAGGCCCCTGTCTCTGGTGAGAGGAGGTTTTCTCTCCCTGTGTTCGTTGGGGGCTAGGCTCACTGCTATGAGACTTCTCATCCCTGCCCTTTCTCATCCTGCTTAGAATGAACTATCCTCGGGCAGGAACATTTCCAGTCCCTCACTCTGTTTAGTCTCCATATTTAATGTTCTGATAAAGAAGTGCCTCCCGCTGAGTGAGTCACTCATGTGCTGAATTTCAGGTAGTGTCCCTCCCAGAAAACAGCCCAAACTTACCCAGACATTTGGGCTGGCTTCACATCCCAACCCTCCTTGGTGGATACTGTGTTCTCTTCAGGCAGAGAACACTGCTGTTCCTAGGGCAGGGCTTTACCTGTGACATCACAGAAGGATCACCTCACTGCATTCTGGGAATCTCAAAGGGCATCATGGCCTCAGTTACTTTCCAGCTTTGTCCCTCCTTATTCTCTCCCAAACTGTGTCGAGCATCTTTGGAAACACTTAAGTTAGGGGTACTAGATGGTAGTGTTTCACGGAGATACCTCCATGGGAATCATCTACATACATGGTCTGTCAGCCCTCAATCATTTTGAGGTTTCTGCTTGAGAGAAGCACAGTTGACAATGCTGCTTCCTCATCTCAGGTATCTGAGCCCACACTCTTCCTCATCATCTCAGATTCTGGTTTATTGCCGGCACTCACCTGCAAGGCACATTCCTCTGTCCCTGTATCTGGCTTTAACAAAACTCACACCTTGTTTTCTGCCTTACCTGTCTGCACTAATCTCTTAGCATGTAGTGCCCTGTGAATTATTAGCTGAGTCTTTGCCTTAGCGGCCCTTAGTTTTATTAGGAACTTACAGAAGTAAATAACTACATGGTGGATAAATACAGAGCATGACCGCATCACAGTGGAGGACCCTGCAGGCAGAGTGCAGTGTGAGGTGCAGAGAATCCTGGAGGCGCATGCTTTAACTTGTCCCATCCTAAGTGGACCTTACACCTGGTAAAGTGTTTGTAAATGCTCACACTGTCCAGGTATGTTTCCAGCCACTATCCCCGTGCACGTGTATGCTGTGCAGTGTTGGGAACTGTTTTTGTCAGCCCTTTTCTGACTAGGGACTCTT
>NW_004949112.1:78621-79279 GCF_000317375.1 Microtus ochrogaster
GAACACTGGACTGAGCTCCCAAAGTCCCAATGAGGAACAGAAGGAGGGAGAAGATGAGCAAGGAAGTCAGGACCAAGAGGGGTGAAAGCCCCATTTTCACACCAACATCTGCCAGAGTGTCCAGGATTTGAGAGCGTAGCCAGGTTCACTACCACCGAGCCCTGTGAAAACTGAGCCCTGTGACAGCATGGATCACATCTTCCTCCCCTTCTCTAGGAAATGAGCCTTTCTGTGAGCCTGACACCCTCCACCTGAACATGAGTGCATGTAGCATACACAGTAACCCCATCGCGCACCGTGACTGGGGTGTTGGTCGTACAGTGGATGACTTTGGAAGCTGTCAGCTTCTTTTCAATGGAGTTGATGATGGCCCTGCCACAGAGGACACCGCGGTGTGCCTGACTTTGGTGTTAGGACCAATTTCATCCAGGATGAAGGGATTGTGTGTGGCTTCACTGCCATGAAATGTACATTACCGTGGCACACTGTGTCTTTGTTGTGTGGTGACAAGTTAACCCCTATCCTCCAAAGGGCAGAGACTGTGACTTGGTCCACGCCTGGGGAGCTGGCCATTATCTTGTGAGCAGCCAGAACACCTGCTGCTGTGAAGCCCTCTGCGTTTTTCTTTTTCTATTTCTATTTTCTAGTTTTGTTATGT
>NW_004949112.1:80554-83383 GCF_000317375.1 Microtus ochrogaster
CCATTGGCAACTTTGGGCAGTAACAGCTTACATCACAAATCCAAGTCACACAACTAGTTTGAAGCTAGACACAACATTCTTAATGATTTGCTGGAACTAGCAATTGTATTGGAGTTGACATTTTATAAACCACTTTCATAGGCTGGGAGTGTATCTCAGCAGTTGGGGCATTGCCATAGGTTCAAGTTCTAGCACCTTGGAGAAAAATAACAGGGAATGCTCACAGGCAAACACAGATGCACACACACACACACACACACACACACACACACACACACACACACGGGAAGTAGGGGAGGGCGTCAGCTAAAATAACTGTTAGGCCCAGAGAACACAGAACCATCTTCTGAAATTTTCATGGGTTCGGCTTTTGTTCCCTTTTCCCATCTCACTTCTGCCTGCCCCTTCTCCTTCCAGGAGGGGTCAGAAAGTGCAGCTGGCTATCTGTATGAGGAAGAACAAGGAATGGAAACAAATCACTGTCCCCCCTACAGAGCCTATCCAAAATGAGCTAAATTAGGAAGGGGGAGAGAAAATGCAGTGTAAGTGACCAGGAAATCCCAGTCACGTGATGCTGCGGTGCAGTCATAATGGTGAATTAAAATAAGTCTTCAAGGTTATGGTTTAAACTCAGGTGGGATGGTTGACTTCCTACGAGTCACTGGAGAAGTGAGAATTGATTTGTGTTTTCATCCAAGGTCAACAGAAAGGGGTATTGGGGAAAAGAAAAAAGATAAAATAGCTACTTTCTGGTTATAGAATGTAATTCTGTAAGAGAAAGACAAGAAAGCTTGGTTGGATTATGACAAATCAGAAGATACCATAAACAAGAGTCACAATTAATCCCATTTCGTGCCCCTGAGATTCTAAGAGAAAAGAAAATTCACAAAGCATGTATGCAAACATCAGTGTAGTAGTATGACCCACAGAGAAAAGAATTTTAAAAAACAAAACCTAACTGGAATTTTCTGGCATGGTGGCACTGGCCTATAATTCTGGCTGCTGGAGGTGGTGGCACGAGGATGGCGAGCACCAGGCTGTCCTAGACTGTATAACTTGACCCTATTCAAAGAAAGAAGCAAACAAAAGTAAAAACCCACAGTGGATGCCGAAATTTAAGATGATGTGATGTATAGACTACTAATGGTTGATATACCTCAGCATGGCAGTTGTTAAATAGATCCCTTCTCCTATCTGGTGTGTGTGTGTGTGTGTGTGTGTGTGTGTGTGTGTGTGTGTTTGTGTGCAGTGTTTGTGCGTGGTGTGATGTGTGTACAGTGTATGTGTATGTGGTGTATGTATTGTATGATGTATGTGTGGTGTGTGTGGAGTATGTGTGTATATAGTTATGTGTGTGTCCTATGTGTGTTAGTGGTACATATGTGTGTGATGTATGTGTGTGTGATGCATGTGTATGATGTGTGTGTGTGATGTGTGTGTGTGATGTGTGTGTAGTGTGATGTATGTGTGATGTGTGTGATGTGTGAGTGTGTGATGTGTGTGTGTGGTGTGTATGTAGCAAGACAGAAGTTCTATGAAACACCGGCATTCTGTGTGCTACGGAAATGAAAGTTTCATGAAACGATGCTAAGATTTGGTCTGTATAATGGCCTCTGGTATATCTCATTTTGTCCTAGTCTTGTCTGCATCTTTAACAATGTGCAAGCAGGATGCACTTCACGCCTTCCAAGCAGGTCGCCAGTCTTGAAATCAAGTAGCTTTGGTCATCCTGTCCTGCAGAGTAATCGTGCTCAGGTCAAGTCTCTCCTCAGTGTGGAAGTTCTCCCTTCTCCACTGTCCTCGTTACACCCGGAGTGGTCAGATTTCAACCGTGTGGATGCAAAGCCGTACCTTATACTAATAAATTTCCATTTCCATGGGATTTTCTTATCTTTGTAAATGGTGACTGAACCTCGGGCCTCGGGCATTGTTGGCAGACATGTGTTCCTCCACTGACTCCATCCCCAGACCTTCAGGCGTGTTAAATAAGTCAGACTTGGAGATCCTGATAGCAGTCCCTTCAGCTTTGTCTCCTGTTCTGTGAACTGCTCTTTCTATGTTCTGTCTGTTTTCTCAATGAGTTGTCTCTTTCTTATTGGTTTATTTGTTATTTATTGGGTTTAACATTTTTGATACAGAGCCTACATTTTTTATAGATTAATTTTTTCACATTTTGAAGACATACAGATCACCATTAGACAGGGGCTTTTGTGGAGCATAGACTGTCTTTAATTTGTGACAATTCCCTTCCTTAGCCTCGCAGGCACTAAGGTCACAGGTGTGAGCTACCATGTCCAGCTGAGGCTTTTACATCTCATCTGCCTTATGGAGAACAATAGTGAGAAGTGTAACAATTAGTTTTTATGTATTTTACTGGTATGTGTGTCTGTGCATGTCTGGTGCCCAAAAAGGGCAGAAGAAGGTGTTGGATCCTGTGGCACTGGAGTTACAGAGGGTTGTGAGCTGCCATGTGTGTGCTGGGAACTAGAACCAGATCCTCTGTAAGACCAGTGAGTGTTCTTAACCACTGAGCCGTCTCCGCAGTCTGAGAAATGTGCCTGTTTTTCACACTAGGCTCTGTGTATTTTAAGAAAACCCTCCCTATCTCTGAGGTCATAAAAGTCTAAAAGCTTTAAATGTTTTGTTTTATGTATCCAGTTCTTCATCCAGATTCAGCTTGTTTTAAATCCCACATCTAAGCATCACCATCCTCCTCCTCTTCCTTTCCAGTGGAGAATATTCTCTCTCTCTCTCTCTCTCTCTCTCTCTCTCTCTCTCTCTCTCTCTCTCTCTCTCTGTGTGTGTGTGTGTGTGTGTGTGTGTGTGTGT
>NW_004949112.1:83762-87195 GCF_000317375.1 Microtus ochrogaster
ATTTATTTTTATTTTTATTTTTTAAAAAGTAAACAAGCTATTTTTTTTTTCATTATACATACCAACCCAAGTTCCATCTCCCTCCCCTCCTTCCATTCCCTCCACATGCCCTCCCAACCTACTCCTATCCAATATTCAGAAAGGGTAAGGCACATTGCTTTGGGAAAGGTTCAAGGCCCTCCCTACTATATCTAGGCTGAACAAGGTATCAGTCAAAGAGAATAGGTTCCCAAAAAGCCAGTACATGCAGTAGGGATAAATCCTGGTGCCACTGCCAGTGGCCCCTCCAATTCTGCCCCAGCCATGCTACTGTCAACCACATTCAGAAGCCCTTGTTCGGTCCTATGCTTGTTTCATCCCAGTCTGCCTGGAGTTGGTGAGCTCCCATTAGCTCAGGTAGACTGTTTCAGTGGGTGAACCCATCATGGTCTTAACTTCTTTGCTCATATTTTCATTCTTCCTACTCTTCAACTGGGCTTTGAGAGCTCAGTCCAGTGTTCAGATGTCGGTCTCTGCTTCTGTTTCCATCAGTTGCTGGATGAAGGTTCTATGGTGACATTTAAGATATTCATCAGTCTGACTACAGGAAGAGTCAAGATCGGGTCCACTATCCTCTAATGCTTAGGTTCTTAGCTGGGTCATCCTTTTGTGGATTCCTGGGAATTTTTCTAGAGCCAGGTTTCTTGCTAACCCCATAATGGCTCCCTCAATCAAGATATTTCTTTTTCTGCTCTCATAATCTGTCCTTCCTCCATCTCGACTATCCCATTCCCTCAAGTTCTCCCCAACCCTCCACTTCTCCCCTCCTCTTCCCCTTCTTCCCTTCTTTCTACCCCCTACCCTAAGCTTCCAAATTTTGTCAGGTGATCTTGTCTGTGTCCAATTTCCAGGTGGGTCTGTATATGTTTTTCTTTGGGTTCACCTTATTACTTAGCCTCTCTAGGATCATGAACTATACGCTCAATGTCTTTTGTTTATGTCTAGTACCCACTTATGAGTGAGTACATACCATATTCATTTTTGGGGCTCTGGGTTACCTCACTCAGGATAGTGTTTTCTAATTCCACCCTTTTGCATGCAAAATTCAAGATGTCATTGTTTGTTTTCATTTGCCACTGATTAATACTCTAATGTGTAGATATGTTAAACTTTCTTTATCCATTCTTCTGCTGAGGGGCATCTAGGTTGTTTCCAGGTTCTGGCTATTACAAAAAATATTGCTGTAAACATAGTTGAACAAATGCCTTTGTAGTATGATTGAGCATCTTTTGGGTATATGCCCAAGAGTGGTATTGCTGGATCAACCTGAAGCAGGTTGATTCCCAATTTTCTGAGAAACCACTATACTGATTTCTAAAGTGTTTGTACAAGTTTGCATTCCCACCAGAAATGAATGAGTGTTCCCCTTACTCTACATCCTCTCCAGCATAAGCTGTCATTGGTGCTTTTGATCTTAGCCATTCTGACTAAGATGGTAAGATGGTATGTCAGAGTTGTTTTGATTTGCATTTTCCTGATGGCTAAGGATGTTGAACATTGCCTTAAGTATCTTTTGGCCATTTGAGATTGTTCTGCTGAGAATTCTGTTTAGTTCCATACCCCATTTTTCAATTGGATTATTTAGAATTTTGATGTCTAATTTTTTGAGTTCTTTATATATTTTAGAGATCAGTCCTTTGTCTGATGTGGAGTTGAAGATCTTTTCCCATTCAATAGGCTTTTTTTTGTCTTATTGACTGTGTCCTTTACTTTACAGAAGCTTCTCAGTTTCAGAAGGTCCCATTTATTTATTGTTGCTCTCAGTGTCTGTGCTACTGGGGTTATATTTAGGAAGGGGTCCCCTGTGCCCATGCATTGAAGACCACTTCCTACTTTCTCTTCTATTAGGTTCAGTGTGGTCAGATTTATATTGAGGCCTTTAATCCATTTGGACTTGAGTTTTGTGCATGGGGATAGATATGGGTCTATTTTTATTCTTCTACATGTTAGCATCCAGTTATGCCAGCATCATTTGTAGAAGATATTTCCTTTTTTCCATTGTATAATTTTAGATTCTTTGTCAAAAATCAGGTGTTCATAAGTGTGTGGATTAAATTCAGGGTCTTCAGTTTGATTTCATTGGTCAACCTCTCTGTTTTTATGCCAGCACCAAGCTGTCATGATTACTGTAGCTCTGTAATAGAGTGTGATGCCAGGGATTGTGATACCTCCGGAAGTTCCTTTATTGTACAGGATTGTTTTGGCTATACTGGGTTTTTTGTTCTCCTTATAAAGTTGAGTATTTAGAGGTCTGTGAAGAATTTTGCTGCAGTTTTGATGGGAATTGCATTGAATCTATAGATTTCTTTTGGTAGGATTGCAATCTTTACTATGTTGATCCTACCTATCCAAGAGCATGGGAGATCTTTTCATTTTCTGTTTTCTTCTTCAGTTTCTTTCTTTAAAGACTTAAAGCTTTTGTCAAATAGGTCTTTCACTTCTTTGGTTAGTGTTACCCCAAGATATTTCATGTTATTTGTGGCTATTGTGAAAGGTGATGCTTCTCTGATTTCCCTCTCAGCTTCTTTTTCATCTGTATATAGGAGGGCTACTGATTTTTTTTGACTTGATCTTGTATTTTGCCACATCACTGAAGGTATTTATCAGCTATAGGAGTTCTCTGGTAGAGTTTTTGGGGTTATTTATATATAGTATATTATCATCTGCAACTAACAAAAGTTTGATTTCTTCCTTTCCAATTTGAATCCCCTTGATCTCCTTCTGTTGTCTTATTTCTATAGTCAAATGTAGAGAGAGCCCGCCTTTGGGGGCGGGACGGCCTCGGGCAAATGTTTACTTAAATTGAGGCGCACAGACGCTGAGGCCTGTTTCCTGTTTCTGTGCATTGCTGGAACTCAGGTTGTGTGAGTGTGCTATTTACATTAAAGTTGTATAAACTTATACCCATTTGTCTGTATTAATCCGATCCGCCTTCATTTGGCGCCCAATGTTGTGCCCTCACCAGGACCCGGGCGGTGGCCTCAGCCTAATCCCCCCCCCCAGCGCTGGCCAACCCCGCACCCTCCCCCGAGCACACGGGCTCGCTCTCTCGCCGCTAGTGCTCCGGGGCTCACATTGCGCTTCCGGGTGCGTTTGCCTCCTCACACACATTATAAATCCTCAGGCAGAACGATAAATTTCGGTTTTGAGTTGTTTCAGACCGGCCCTCCACGTGGACTCAAGTGGACTCTTCCACCACCTCTGGCAGGAACCAGTCATTGCAGGTAAATTTTTTTTCCTTATAAAAAAAAAAGATGTCTGAAAATATTACCCTCGAGAATTTTAACGGTCTTTTTGAGTGTGCCATGTGGGAGATCTTACAAGAGGTGTCTAGCACCCCACATCTATGCATTCTTCTGGGATTAGTAATTTTCCTTGGCACTAAATGGTTTGA
>NW_004949112.1:93450-111549 GCF_000317375.1 Microtus ochrogaster
GCTGCTCCGCCGCCGCCGCGACTGCGCGCTGCTCCGCCGCCGCCGCGACTGCCTGGATCCTGTTTTCATATCCATTCTCTTAGCCTGTGTCTTTTTATAGGTAAATTGAGTCCATTGATAGTAAGAGATATTAATGACCAGTGGTTGTTAATTCCTGTTATTTTTTGGTAATAGTGTTTGTGTGTTTCCCTTCTTTGGGTTTTGCTAGTGGGGGTTATCAGATGTCTGTGTTTTGTGGGTATAGTTACCTTCCTTGGGTTGGAGTTTTACTTCTAGAACTTTCTAAAAGGCTGGGTTTGTGGGTATGCATTGTTTAAATCTGGTTTTTTTTTTTGATCCAGTCTATTTGGTGTTCTGTAAGCTTCTTGTACCTTCATAGGGATTTCCTTCTTTAGGTTGGGAAAGTTTTCTTCTACAATTTTGTTGGATATATTTTCTTGCCTTTGAGCTGGAGTTCTTCTCCTTCTTCTACCCCTATTATTCTTAGGTATGGTCTTTTCATGGTGTCCCAGATTTCCTGGATGTTTTGTGTTAAGAATTTGTTGGATTTTATGTTTTCTTTAACTAATAATTCTATTTCTTCTATAGTATCTTCAGTGCCTGAGATTCTTTCTTCTATCTCTTGTATTCTGTTGGTTATACTTGTCTCTAGTTCCTCTTTGTTTACCCAGATTTTCTATATCCAGAATTTCCTCGGTTTGTGTTTCCTTTATTACCTCCATTTCAGTCTTCAAGTATTAAACTGTTTGCTTCACCTGTTTGATTGTTTTTTTCCTTGGGTTTCTTTGAGGGATTTATTAATTTCTTCCAATTTTTGTTTATCTTTTCCTCAATTTCTTTAAGGGAATTTTTCACTTCCTGTTTAAGGGTCTCCATCATTTTCTCAAAGTTATGTTTAAAGTCATTTTTTTCTGCTTCTTCTGGGTTAGGATGATCAAGTCTTCCTGTTGTGTGACCACTGGGTTCTGGTGTTACCATGTTGCTTTTTAGGTTGTTGGAGGAATTCTTGCATTGGTGCCTACCCATCTCTTCCTTCAGATGAGGCTGGGAGTGTCTTCCTGCCTTGGTCTAATCTTTGCAGTGGTTGTCTGAGTGTTTGGGAGATTTTTTTTTGTTCTGCTCTGTTCTGTTAATGTCTGTGTCTCAAGAAGCCTCTGATGTCTCTCTAAGCCTGTTCTTTGGTTCTTCTCTCCTGGTTGGCTCCCGTGGTACTCCCTCTTGGTCCCCTCAATATTGTAGCAAGCTCTTGATCCCCTCAGTACTGTAGCAAGCTCTTTAAGTTCCCTCAGTAGTGGAGCAAGCTACGATTCAGAGTTCCACCGAGGTTGCAGGAGAATAGTCAAGTTTGTGGACAGTGTGAGACTAGTAGCTTGAAGGGTCAGGTGGACGGGTTTGGGTTTTGGAGAAGCCTGCCTGCAGGAAAGTCTCCCACTGGCTGGCTAGAAAAGCTGAGGGAGTTGGGAGAGGGGCCCAGGGTTTTGTCCCCCTTTGAAGGGCCTAGAGTGGCATGTCCAGCCATATGGCTGTTTACTCGCCTCCTAAGTCCCGTCAGTATTGGAGCAAGCTGTATTTCAGAGTTCCATGAGGTTGTAAGAGGATTATTGAGAGCCTTTTAAACTACTGATCTCACCACTCACTCAGTGTGCTAGTACCAGTCTACCTCAGACTACAGATGTCAGCCACACATTCCTCCAGTCTTTCCCCTTCCTCCCTCCCTCCCTTCCTTCTTCACATGCTTTCTTGCTTTTTTTCATTTCATTCTCTCTCTCTCTCTCTCTCTCTCTCTCTCTCTCTTTTCTGAGTCAAGGTCATAACTGGGTGTGACCTCAAATACTTGATTCTTCTACCTCTGAAACCTCACAATTTTGGAGATTATAGATGTGCACAAACACTGCACACTTTTGTATATTCTTCCTTTAGGGAGGGAATTCACAAGAGTAGAAGGAAGACTTTCCCAGCTCTTGTTTTCATTAGAAAACATAATTTAAAAATAAATAACATTTCAGATGGCTACAATCATTCGACTTTGTTTTTTAAGGTATGTTTCATTCCCCTGGGACTATTCGGCTTATTTTTCTTAACAGAATGAAGGAAAGTTAAGGTAGCTTTGAGCACATGCTTTTCCAACTGTCTGCAAGTGCAAGGCCTGGTGCATTTCTTTCTATTCATGTCATTGTGTTTACAAGTTCTGGTGAGGGCCCATGGCAGTATATGATAGAAGGAGAAAACTGGCAGGCTTTGCTGGCTTTGCAGAATTAGTCCTGAAGACCCTCTTGGGAGAAGGGAGGACTATCAAAAGTTTTAGTTAATACCGCTCACAGTACCTGGAACCTCAAATGTGTTGCTCAATGTTTTGGTACAAACTTTTCATAGCAGACAGTCTTGTCTGGCAGCAAATCCAGCCTGCTACTTGGATGTTTTCATCACATTTGTACAGGAATGCCATTGGCCTGATTTTGCTGCTCCCTTCGCCTGATGCTGCAGTTCAGCTTATCCCTGAGTGATCACAGCTGCTGCCATCTCCAGGCCTCCAGAATGTAATCCAGCATTTTCAGGTATCTCTATGTTTCTGTTCACTGGAGATTGGAGACAAAGCTCAGTAGTAGAATGCCTGACAAAGTTTAGACACTAGGACGACAAAAAAAAATTGATGTGGTGGTTCACATCCTCAGGAGGTAAAATCAGGAGGATAATCAAGATCATTCTCAGCTACGTAATGACTCTAAGGCCAGACCAAGCTAGGTGAGACCCCACCCCAGCACAAACCAGAATCCCGCACAAATGCAAGATTGAAAGAGATCATTGTTATACAGATCCAAGGCTATGAGTGCTATTTGTGGCTGTAGAATATTAATCACAAAATGGCTAGGAAGCCTGGCTCGTTCCCGTACGGCTGCAGACGGCAGTGAGTAGAGACTGCTCTTGTGGTATCCTGCCTTTGCTCTGGAACTGCCAATGCAGGGTTCAGTTTTTCAATTTATAAATAAAGTCAGAAAGATCAGATATGTGTCATGCAGCAGATCAAGACAAATGGACACTAGACACTGGTATCTCCACCCCATGAAGTCTCCCTCCTCTTTCCCGCTGGGCAGTAAGTTCAAGCCCATGTTTGTGGTTTTTGGGAAGTGTCATCAGAGTAAGCAATAGGGAGGAATAAAGAGCTTTGGTAATCAGAGGACAGCAGCATCCTCTTGGGCGTTGTATTCCATCCTGAAGGCTCTGTTCCTTACTTCACAGCAGCTCTCGGACATCACGCGATGATGTCACAGACATCTGCAACCTGGGCTCTGGTTGGCATTTTAAGCTGATTAAACATCCAATTTTCAGACTTTCTATTCTTTGCAGTAAATATCAAGCTTTATAATGTCTGTTTTGTTCAAACTATTCCCTGAAGTGATCCAGTACAGATACAGAAAGCTGAAATTGCCCGAATCAACTGCCAAATGAGACTAAAAAAAATCTTGTAGTCATCAGGGAAAAAAGCATATTAAATTATTGGTTGTAACTATTCAAAGATGTGCAAATAAACTACTTGCTAAACCTGTTGTTAATGGGAGCCAAATTATGGCCCTGCCAAAGGTATGAAGGTGGAGATTTTCAGCTGTTTTCCAAAGGAGCACAGCAGTGAGAATTTATGAATGTGCTTGACGTGAGATTTGAGAGAGCCGTCCTAAGCTGTTGGAACTGTCAGAACCTAGGATTTTGCCCCCAAACTGAATTCCAGCACCAGCGGGTGTTTGTAGCTGAATATGAGAGAACAAACAACAAGATTCTCATGATGGCTTTGTGCCTTTTTGACAACATCTGTGATGCTTTTGAAGTTATGGGCAGCAATGAGACTTTTGATGTTTAGGGAATATAATGAATCTAGGTGGTAGTCACTTCCCAGTCATTCAAGTGGACAGAGCTGCAGTGAAAAACTTTGTGCTTGACTTCCTAAATGAGATTGCCACCTGGAATAAGTTAAAACAGGGTGCTAGTATCCTGCTGTTGAAAAAGACTATCACATATTTATTTTACCCCTTAATTATATGTATGTATCTGTTCGTGTGTATGGGTATGAACATGGAGTGCAGGTGTCCAGAGTAGCCAGCGGAGGCAGAAGATCTCCTGAAGCTACCATTACAAGCAGATGTAAGCCTACTGAGGTGGGTGCTGGCAACCGCACTTGAGTCATCTGAAGAGCAGCATTTGCTCTTAAACACTGAACCATCTTTCCAGCATCTTTTAACCTTCTTGGATCAATTTTCCAGTGTGTGAAATGCTTCTCTACTAACCCCACTGTGGTAGTGTGAATGAGAATGAATGGCCACATAGGCTCATAGAGACTGGCAATATTTGTGTGTAGGGAGGGTTGACCTCGTTGGAGTAACTCCGGCTTTGGTGGAGGAATTCTGTCTCAATGGGCAGGTTTAGAGGTCTCAGAAGCTCAAGCCAGACCTAATGTACTGCTGCCTGCGGATCCAGGTGTAGAGCTCTCAGCCACCTCTCCAGCACCATGGCTACGAGCCTGCTGCCATGCTTCCCACCACGAAGATCATGGACTACACCTCTAAACTGTAAAGAAACCCCAGTTAAATGTTTTCCTTTGTAAGAGTTTCCAGGGTCATGGTATCTCTCGCAGCAACAAAACCCTAACCAAAACATCACATACAGAAACTCAGTGTCAGGAAAAGAGAAATTTTCCTTGTGCCTCTCTTCTCTTGCTTATCCCCTCCCAGAGAAGAAGTGTTAGGTGCCTAATGGGAGATGTTGTTTACTGGATATAAACTGAGCTTTGAAATTCTCTGAGTTCATCAGCAAGATTGGTTCTCCCACCGTGTTTGCTGTAGAACTAACACCAGGGAAGCATCCAGAGAAAAACACTTTTCCCAGGACTCTTCTCTGGTGCCCTAGACAGGTAAGTCGCTTTCTTTTTAGCCATAAAGTCCGTGTGCTTTATTGCAGCAGTCTCATTGATTGACATTGGATATGACATCACAACTGCCAGGGACGATGTGTGATATTTACATACACAAAGGTTATGCTTCCTTTCTGAAAGTTGAAATTCTTTCCATTTGTTTATTTATTCAGTGTTTAGTGCAACAGAGATTTCCAGATTTAACTGTTAGCGGCCTAGTGTTTTGGTGCCAAGAATGAGAAAGTGAATATAATTCAATTCTTTCCTTGCGTCTCTGAATCCAAAAGGCTATATATGAGGGTGTATGTCTAGTCTTGTTGCATCCCGTTATACCCTGTTTAGTTCATATCACTGGGAGGCCTGTGCTGTTCTGAAGGGAAGAGGAGGGACAATGGATGTGTGGGATGGGGCGGGGTGGCTGGGGAGAGAGAGGTAGAGGAGTCTGTGGTCAGTATGTATTGAGTGAGAGAAGAATAAAGAAAAAGAAAAAGAGGCACCCTCATGCCAATTGTCTGTAAGGAATGATCACTGTTTTCCTACACTGCGCCACCTCTACCTTTGATAAGCAACAGCACTGCATGTCTGTTCTCTCCCTGTTATCGCGTGAACTGCCGGGACTCCTGCAAGCACGCCTCTGCCCTCTTCACAATCACTGTGCTATATATGTCCTTAAACTCAAGCGCATCAGTGTGTGTGTATAGAAAATTTAATGTAGCTTCTCTGTTTATTTTTCAATTACTATAATAAAAAGTAATTTCAATTTCCTAGCCACTTATGTTGGGCTATGTACAACGAAAACCCAAATACCATCAGCAACAATGAAAGAGCTGACCAATATCCAACTCAGATGGACAAGTTCCCAGAGCTCAGCTTCGCCCTGCTAAACTGTGTACCCGAACCGTCTCGGGTTTGCAGTGCCTTCGAAGTTCTAAATCGGTTTTACATCTGAGCACCCCCACTCAGCACCAGCTGGGACAGCTCATTGCCCTTTAAAAATTTAAAAATCTGTAACTAATGAATCAACCTTTGACAACCACAACTCAGGGGAATATGAAAAAGGAGATGTAGAAAGCTTCTAGCAGGAATATTCGTTAAAAATTAAGTATTTGAGAAAAATAAAATAAATTTTAAAAATTAAGTAAAAAGGAACTGGGGAGATAGCTCATTTTTTTTTTTAATTTTCGAAACAGGGTTTCTCCGTAGCTTTTGGTTCCTGTCCTGGAACTAGCTCTTTTAGACCAGGCTGGCCTCAAACTCACAGAGATCCACCTGCCTCTGCCTCCCAAGTGCTGGGATTAAAGGCATGCACAACCACCGCCCAGCTTGAAATGGCTCGTCTTTTAAGAGAGCTCACTGCTCTATCAGGTCCAGAGTTCAGATCTTTGCCCCCACTTCGGTCAGTTCACAAACACCTGTAACCCCAGCTCCAAGGGAGCTGAGACCCCTTTTATAAAATAAATTTTTTTAAAAAACTAAGAAATAACTTCAGGAAGAAACGAGGTTGAAGATTGCAGGGACACATGATTATAATAGAAGATGTTAGGGAGAAGAGAATGAAAGTTGATATAGTTTGAGAGGTAGGATACATTTACATATGCATATATATCAATAAAGATACATTTACCACCTCTGGGGTTGCATGTTTATAATCCCTGCACTCAGGAGGCTGAGGGATGAAGATCAAAAGTCCAAGATCACCTTGGACAACCTGAGATCCTGTCTCCAAAGTGGTAATAATAATAACAACAACAAAAAGACAAGTTCGTTCTGAATTAACTGGGAAATACAGGGATGGGATATTTAATGTATCTGATTTTATAAAACAGCTTGCTTTACAGTTTGACATGTTATAAAGAACTCATCACAATTCTCTGGGCTGGCGAGCACCTCACTGGAGACAACATATGCACAGCTGGATATGCCATGGCACCTCAAGGGTGAAGGCCCTGAGCTTTCTGACTCAGTCCCTTTCCTGTCTGGCCTGTTAGCTCAGGCTTCTTATTAGCTAGCTTTTACAACTTAAATTAACCTGTGGCTCAGTACTTTTTTCAGTAAGGCATTTTCATGTTGTTTCCTCTGCATCGGGCAGGCAACTGATTCTCTGCCTTTCCTCTTCCCAGAATTCTACTAGTCTGGTTGTCCCAACTATTCTTCCTGCCTGACTACTGGACAATCACTGTTTTATTGCGACAATATGAGTGACAAGCTTTACAGTGCACAACCATGTACAAGAGCATTTCCCCGCAGCACTATGTAGCCCTCTTTTATTTTGAATCCGTCAGAAGGATGTCCTCAGTGACACCGAATTCTACCCCTTCTCCAAATGCTTTCCTCCAGGACTCCTGATTTGCCAAGTTTCCCTCATTGGGAGATACTAGTTAGCCTAACTTTGTCACCTCCAAACTTGTCCCTGGTGTCCTGAGGTGGGTTGGGTAGAAGAGATTTGGATGCAATTTTGGCACAGCAGAAGCTAGTGTTTAAATCCCAGGTTAGCCGGCCACGGCGTCATATGTTGCACGTATTGTCGACTCTCTTCAACCAGAGACCTCTGACTGTATCCCCAGCAATGGAACAAGCTTGGTTACTGCTTCATGCCGTGGAGAGGACACACGACAGATTATCTCAGAGACAATTCTTCATGGTTGTTGTTTCTTTTTGTTTTTGACACAAAGTGTCTTGTTGCCCTGACTGGCTTGAGCTTAGCCTAGAGCTGAGGATGACTTGGCCAGTCCCAAAGGAAACTCCATTTCCACAAATCCCAACAGGCAAAAAAAACAAATGGCTAACTCTGGTACCTATTATGTTACCAAAATGCATGCTGGCCTCCAGGCTTCCTCAGTATGGCAAGGACCTGTTACACATCTCAAAGTCCTTGCTGCTGAAGAACATCTGATTCTTCTCACCTCCTCCCCTACCCTAAACTTCCAGCTCTCAGGTTTCCCTCCCTCAGGCTACACATTCTCCTTATTTCTCCCTTCTCTCTGTGTTCTCCCCCCCCATTCCCTTCTCTCTGCTCTCCCACTCTCTATGTGGTCCACTCCATCCTGTCCTGTCCTCCTCCCCCATCCTCTCTCCATCCGTCTACTTGTCTCATGGACATAATCAGTCTACTTCTTCATCTGTCTCTGCTCTGGATTCTTCCAGATGCCTCTGGCTGTTCTAGTTCCCTTTCCCTCCCTCTCTCCCCCCCTCTTATCTATAATAAAAGCATGTCATCAGATTTTACACTGCTCTTTCTGCTCTCCCTGCCAGGTGCTGGGGCTACAGGCCTGCACCACCACGGCTCCTGGCTTCAGAAGTTCTTATTACAGTACTCAGTAAGGGACTGAGCTGTGAGTGGGGAAGGGGGCATAGAAAAGGCAGCTTACTCCAGAACTCTAGATTAGGTGCTGCCAAAAGCAGGCTTGGGTGTATGATGCAGGAAGTAGTCCCGGCACTCGGGAAGCTGAGGCAAACGGATTTTGACAAGTTCCTGGCCAACATAGGCTGCTTTTCAAGATTATCAAAAAAACAACAACAAAAACCCAAAACAAGTCCTTTGCTTAATTTAGGTAAATGTATACACTAGCCGCAGTCTTTTGTGGCTTGTCTTTTCATTGTCTCTAAAGATTGGTCTTATTTTTTCTTATGATGATCCATTTTCAGATCTTTTGTGCAAGCCATGAGATCATTTCAGATGGGCTGCATTGTTTATGAGCCCTTTGCTTGTTAGATCTTAGCAGGAATGACCCTTTTCTAGAATCATCTTTGTCTGCATTCACAAATCCCCAACACCAAAGTCCTAGCTGTACATCTCTCTGTGTGACTGCTGTCTGGGAAGCTATAAATGTGTAATTCACAGTTTCTATAAACTCCTAATTTTTAGGTCACTCAGGTTTGCTGACTGGTCTGGTTTAGATATAGGTCATATACCTAAGGGTCACTTGCTGAAGATGTGGTCCTCAGCCTGTAACATGGCTGGACAGTCATGGACTCTTTAGGAAGTGGGTCTAGTGGGAGGGGAAGTTGTCATGGGGGCATGCTACTGAGGGGGGGGTCTATGACCCTTGTCACTTTCATTCATCCCCAGGCATGAGGTGACCTACTTCTGCCAATGCCTTTGCTTCAGGCTGGGCTTCAACGTGTCATGGATAATCATGAGTGGAAATTCCAAACTGTGAACCAAAATAAACCTTTTTTCTTTTAAAGTTGCTTTTTTTTTAATTGGAGACATTGTTTGAAGTAATGGAAAGCTGACAAATATATTGGCAATAACCACTTGTCTAATAGAGAGCTGGACTTGTGATTCTCAACATTAATGTGGGAGACAGCTTACATCAGTTTATAATGGCTGACTACCTAACTTTCTGTTCCTAGAGACGCTAGGGCGGTGGTGCCAGGTATGGGAGTGGGGGAGCGAGGCTGCCGTGGACAAAGGGGCATGTTGTTGACTAGGAGGCCTGATCCATCATCACTCGCTAGGCCAGTGCCACCTCTAGACCCAAAGTGGAGTCAATGGTGCTGCGTCTGCTGCCTCTGCTGCGTCTGGAACTTGCCCTGCTCACTCTGCTGGGGGATGGGGACTGCAGGGCTGTGGTGCTGCCTTCAGGCTGCAAACAGGATGGTCATGCCCAAGGTACTGGTGGAGAAGCCAGCTCTGAAAGTGCCTGAAGCACTGTTCTCTTTACAGTTTAAGTTTACAGTCTGGCCTGGCATTGCCTGTTATAGGCAAAGAAGTTCTGCCCCTCACATACTGTCTCTCAGCAACAACAAGCTATCTAAGATGAAAAATGACTCATTTTCTGGATAAAGACTCCTCAAAAGACTTCTGTAGTCTGTGTTGCTGACATGGTCCATTCTGCCACCAGAAACCATGTTGGTGTCCATGATCCCAGCTGTCATCAGAAACCATGTTGAAGTTTACAGTCTGGCCTGGCATTGCCTGTTATAGGCACAGAAGTGGGTTTTTTTTCTGCAGTTGTAGTTGTTTGGTCAAAAGTGAGACCCCGGCCCTCTAACACCCCTATATCCAGAGAGTCTGGAATGTAATATTGAGTTGGAAGTGTCACCTCAGCCTCTTCCCTGGGACGTGCCCTGGTCTAGACTCCAATTCCCAGCTGCCAAGCACTTGAATTCCAATTCCCAGCTGCCAAGCGCTTGGACTCTAACTCCCGGCCTGACAAGCGCTCACCCCTCCCCAGGGAGGGTCAGGACCACCCCCACAGGGTATTTATGCTTGCATCGGAAAAATGAACACATGGTCTCCTGGGTTTGAGTGGGCTCCTCTCCCCACCATGCTGTCTCAGCCCACCCCAGAGTGCGACATTTATTAAATGTGAGCATTTTTGATTTGGCCTAATCTGGTTTGATTGGAGCTAGCTCTTTTTAAGGATTACTTTTAATAGTAGTGATTACTCATAATAGAGAATGAGGAATAGTGAAGGCTTCCATGACAACCTCCCTCACGAAAAGTGGAAAGAAACCTCCCAGATAGGAAGCTCTTGCACAGAAAATCTGTGATGAAGATACTGAAGTGCAGCTCTTCACGCGTGATGACTCTGGCACGCGTGGGGTGGGAAAGGGCTTAGTTTTCCTGAAGGAGCTGGCCCCTGGCAGTTTGACCGTGCTCAAAGGATTATATAGGCTACCCAAATTGGACTTGGTGGTTTTTTAGATGGGGTTAAAGCAGAACACAGTGGTGGGACAGTGGACCTGGGAGGAATGTGAGGTGAATATGATATGTACATTGTATGAAATCCCAAATAATTAATAAAAATATTATGTTGGGGAAACAAAACAAAGATTCTAACTTCCATTCTGATGTACTTCACCCAGTTTTTGATTTTTTTTTTTCATTTTGAGGTAGGTTTTCATCTCATGAAGCCCAGGCTAGCCTCAAAGATGACCTTGATCTCCTCATCCTCCTGTTTCTACCTCCCAAGTGTTGGGTCACAGGTGAGTGCCACCACGCTCTTTACAGGAAGAAATGAGGGCAGAAACTGCATGTGGGGGTGCAGACTGAACCATCATCACCAGTACAGATTTCAGTGTTAGTTCCTGGGTGACAGTGAAAAATTACAGCAATCGTAGTGATGAGGTTTACACATGACCCATAAACCACACACAGAAGGAACACAAGTCAGTCCTGTTTTGGAAATCACAATAGGAAAGGCAGCTTTGGAGCTCACGTGAGAGAGAACGCCAAGGAGACTATTGGCATATTGCTGGTGCCAGCACAAATTCTGACCTCCTGTTTCCAAGTACTGAATAAGTACCTGGTACCTCTCCTACCTTAGCTATGCTCACTCATTTATGAAGTGGGGTGGTGTGTCTATGGTGTGTTAGGGGGACCGAATAAAATCACAGGACTGTCTATGTTCTAACCTCTTGTTTGGGAGCTAGCGCAAGTTCTCAGTCTTGAAAAAACTGGAGAAATTATCGCCCTTCAGAAACAGGGATTGAGGGCTGGAGAAATGGCTCAATGGTTTAAGAGCATTGCCTGCTCTTCCAAAGGTCCTGAGTTCAATTCCCAGCAACCACATGGTGGCTCACAACCATCTGTAATGAGGTCTGGTGCCCTCTTCTGACCTACAGATATACACACAGACAGAATATTGTATACGTAATAAAAAAATAAATAAATATTTAAAAAAAAAGAAACAGGGATTGAAGAGTTGGCAATAGTCCAACAGATTCTATTAAATCTCAAGGGGGAAACTTCCCAGGAGCACTTGGAAACCTAAGGAAGCCAGCCTTCTAGATAAGGAAGGTGGCAGAGAACCAGGCATCTGCGTTTGACACCTGTGATGGTGGCAAGCCCCTGACTGTGGCTGGATGATCACTTGCCCGTGCACAAATGTCATTGCTGGACCCAACCCCGCTATTTGTCCACAGACCTCCTCTTCTCTCTTCTCTTTCTTTTTGAGTCAAGACTGTCTCATTGACCTAGTGTTCGCTTGTTTAGGTGAGAGGCTAACTGGCCAGCAAACCTCAGGAGTCTAGCTGTCTCTGCTTCTACATCACTTGGGATAAAACCTCCACAGCACCTGGCACACCAGCCTTAAAGATGAACCAGTGGCACTCATCCCTTGTTGGCATTCAGCATTCTCTAACTGAACTTAAAACCCACTCGACAGCTAAGTGTGTTAATGCAAACCCCAGCACTCGGGAGGCAGAGGCAGGCAAATCTGAGAATTCAAAGCCAGCCTGCTCTATGAAGCAAGCTCCAGAACATCTGAGGCTGTTACACAGTGATACCCTATCTTAAACACACACACACACACACACACGCACGCACGCACGCACGCACGCGCACATACACACCAAACAAAACAAAGAAGGAAACATGAGGGAAACCATGCCCAGTACCAGAAACGTAGTCAACCACCAAGGGTTAGTGAGTTCATTGAACCTAGACAAGAATCTACAGCCACACATTCACTAAATCAGCATAAATTCTAACAGGTTCTAAAATAAGTGTCTATCTTAAAATGTACAGTTAGGTGCAATTTTCACCCCTCATCAGGGAAGATTTTCTTTGTAACAGATAAAGACCACTACAAAAAACTATAGCTTATCAAAATACAGATAACGAGAGATCATGGGTTCCCACTTGCAACTGATCTGTCCACAACAGAACTCCTGTACCTAAAGCTCATGGATCCCTGCGGAAGATGGGGTGGGAAGAACATTAGAACCAGAATAATAGGAAGTTTGCTGTGAGATTGTGCTGCTGTGGCGTGCCCATCAGAAAAAAAAAACTGCTTAGACACGGGTTTAAAGCCAATTGAAAGTCTTTAGTAGCCAGACAGGATTATAGGAGTTGTTCAGGACCCCGGTATAGCCCTGAGCCTTTCTGAGGGTGAGCTTTTAAGCACAAAACCTATCCCAGGTTGGCACGCTTTGGTTAACAAGAACAGTTAGCCAGAAGCAGAACTACAGAAGCCAACAAGCAAGGGTGGTACACTTCGACTTTGCCATAACTATGGATGCTCGTGGACTAGTTCATTGTTGTCGCTTCAGCAGGGGGTGCTGTTGATGTGTGGAGTTCAGGGACTCCTCCTGCTCTATAGAAGTGTAGCTGGTCCCAAGGCCATTAGTGTTATTAATGATACACAAGTGTTCACATTGTCTAAGATGAAGGAACCCCACCACCAATCCCAGTGCCGATAGCCAGGAGGACCAAGATAACAGCGACTCATGTCAACTATTTCATTATTGTCCTTGTCTCATTCTCCTTGGAAGCCTTTCCCAACCACAGCAAGATTTTCTCTAATTACTCCTGAACAATTAATAGAGAGCAAAAGGTTTTTCCAAAAGTCATTTATACTTCTCATTACCTCATGAGAAGCAAATCCAAGTCTCTCCAATTTTTACCATTTTTGCAAGGGATTCGAACTGTTGTTCAAATTCATAAATGGAAACTTTTAGTGCCTCCAGATCAACCTGTTTATTTAGTCTGGGAAGCATCTGAAGAGACACATTTATTCAAACCATTATTAGTACATGCCCACCAAACAGTCTCAGAGACCTAGTAATATTATTGTTATTGATATGAATTAGCCCACAAGGCAGAACAGCAGGCTTCAGAACAAGGGCAGTATCTAAACTGGATGTTTAGGATATTAGACAAGTTTCAGCCCCTTCTTAATCCTCTGTCATTAGTTGGGGCTGCCCTCAGTCACAGTGAGTTTTCAATGGACTGACAGACTGGTTAGATTCTATTTCTATGTACTACAAGGCTGGGTGTCTAAGCATAACCAGTAGTCCAGGCTGTTTCTGCCTGGGAATGGTTAGCTTTATCACCAGGGTGTCTTCCTGTGCATAGAGTCTGATTCCCCAAGTTTTCCAAAAGCCAGAATCTTTGTTAATGGAATGTCCACATTTTTAATTTTATGGTCATTGGGTTATACTCTCTCCTATTGAATCTTTTTTGGAGGAGGCTTCTTTCTATATATTTATCTGCGTATTTCCAGGAAGTCTCTGTTTCACAACCCCAGTTATTGCTATGGAAAGTCCTTGCTCCTGGCAACTAGGAGGTCCAGCCACAGGGCATGCATAGAATTGTAAACTCTGTGTTCCTATATCAAAAGATAAACTCCCTGGCTTGCTGTGGTGGTGAAACTTTTAGTCCCAGCACTCAGGAGGTAGAGGCAGGTAGACAGAACTCACTGTGACCGGGGCAGTCAAAATTAATGTTTCAGGATTTACAAGGGGTAGATCTCTGTGAGTTTGAGGTCACAGCCTGGGCTGTTACACAGAGAAACCCTGTCTCGAGCAAAACAAAAACCCTAAGTTTCCACTGTTGTGCCCACGTCACACAGAACCCCAGACGAGACCACCACAGAGCCAGTGTCCAATACAAACACATTGGGATTCATTCAAGCCTGCTTGGACTATAATCCAACACACCTATGCAGTGGGGGTGGGGGGAAGATGGCCCCTACCTCTCAGTTTAAGGGGTTTTTAAAGGGAGAAATCACAGGCAGGGTGGCACAAGCCTTGGCATTTTGGGATAAAAGTGTACGACTTTTGAATTGGCTGGTTGGGGTAAACGGGAATTTCAAAACAGTGACTGTCAGCGGACAATAATTTCCAAACAGCAGTTAAATGGATGCCTACAAGGATGTTTGAAGCACCTGGACACCCTGATGGGTCACTTTGACCAAGACAGGCATGGATTTTTGGAAGTGTTTATGACTTTGCTGGGCTCGTTTACCCTCGTAGTTAGGTTCTGTCTAAAATTGAGTTCTTTCCCAAAATGGAGTTTGTTCTGCTCCTTCATCCACATCTTTCCTTTCTTCAGTTCAACCAGACACTTGAAGTGGCCACCAGTGCAAAGGCCAAGATAAACATGGGTTTCTAGTCTGTAGTCATGCTAGCTAACACCTTCCTTATATCTGCCTTCCTAGTTCCTAGGTCCAGGACTGAAGGCGGTGGGGTTGAGTTAGAACCTTGTATTCATCTCAAACACAAGTCTCGGGGAAAGGAGAGGGACAGGGAAGGCAAAGGTCTGGGGCCCAATGATGTCCATTTGGCCTGTCTGTAGCTTCCATCTTATGACCTGTGTGTGGTGGATCCATGGTGTAACGCCAGTTATTTCCCAACCATAGGAACAGAAAGAATCACCTTGTAGGGTCCTTTCCAGGTTGGTTTTCAGTGCTCCCTTGACTACCTGCTTGAACCACACAGAATCACCAGACAGAACCAGGGGAAACTGGTGATGGAGTCAGAGGTCCAGTCAGTCTCTCAGAATATTCTGTATGGAGAACTGGATGGCTTGTAGCAGCTTGAGAGACAATGGTTAGAGAGTCGTACCAACTGCTGATCTCTGAGCCTGGGATGCAGTGGGGGAGGTCCCCCATACACAGTCTCATAGTGGTGGAAATCCCTCCCATCAAAACGAAGGGAGGAAGGAGGTCTATCTACCCTTCACTGAGTTCCTCTCTCTTCCCCTTTATATTTCTCTCTCTGCCCAGCCATACTGCTTCTGTCTCTACCTTCCTAGTGCTGGGATTAAGGTGTGTGACTCCCAAACACTGGAATTACAGGTGTGAGCCACCACCACCTGCATCTGTTTGTGGATCACTCTTGTGTAGCCTGGGGTAGCCTTAAACTCACAGAGATCCATCTGCCTTTGTCTCCCGAGTCCTGGGACTAAAAGTGTGTGCCAGCACTCCCTGGTCTGTATGGCTAAGACTGGTATGGCTGTTTTGCCCTCTGATCTTCAGACAAGCTGAAACACAATATGCCACTACCTCTGGTATACAAATTTTGGTTTTCTTATCTGACATTCTATAGCCCGAGGTCTGGAGCTCTTGCAGCGGTCCGTCAGTGCCCCTTTTATCATCCATTTTCCTGGACAACCTCTGGCAGAAGGGCAGGGAGTCAGCATTTAGTGTCTCGACAGGCAGTATTGGAGAATTTTTAAATCCTTGGAGCAACCTGGTCCACATACATTATCTGTGGTAACCTCCCTCTGGATCTGCCCATTTAAAATCAAATTGGCTTGATTCTGCCAATGGGACACTGAAGTCTTTCAACAGTGTCTTTTTCCTGGAGGAATCAGACTCCTGAGAATCAGAGCTCCCATGTTTCTTCAGAGGTAGGAGAGGTGTATTCCAGGGTGACTGACATGGCACAAGGATGCCTATTTCTTCAAACTAGACAGTGTGGGCTGTAATTTATCCTTTAGTTTCCAGGGTCATTGGTCCTGTTTGATCTGGATGGGATGTCCAAACTGCTTAGTTGAACAATGATAGGAACTTGATGTCGGGCCAGTCTTGTGGGGTTAATTTCTGCTCATACCTCCAGGAATCTTGGTCATCAATCTGAGAGATAATCCAATTGTATCTTTTGATTGGGGGCAGAACTTTCAGCTAGGAGATATTCTTCTGACAGAGGAGAGTTGGACAACAAAATTTTTCTGGATATCTTTAAGTTTAACTGTTTATCATCAGAGAAAGTGAAAGTGGCCTTCAGCTTATGGAAACGATCCCCCGTCCCCGCAAATCAGTTCTCTGGTGTTAAACACCTTTTGCACTACCTCCAGCAAGTGGGACCTATTTATACCTTTAATTTTTTAAATTTCCAACATTTTTTCCAATATCTGAGTGTCTGCAAAAGTGACAGAGGAAACTTTTTAGCAGATGCCTTTAATCTTTCTAAAAAGGACCTATTGAAAATCGTTTAAAGTCTCCTTCATCAGTATTGGACAGAAGGGAAATCTGTTTCGTCCAGGCACCACTGTCTGGGAGGAAACCTCTTGCCTGGTCAGGGGCAGTTTCTCTACTTTTATCAGAGAATAGTCTGTTTTGAGTTCCCCAATTATTCAGATCATTGATAGAAAGGAAACAAAAATTACAAAACAGGAGGAGTGAACCTTCCTCATTTCCCCTTCCCAGGGACTGCTTACAGCAGGCTGGGAGTAAAGAAAATGTGTACCTTGGGAAACCATGTCTCCTTCCTTGTATGCCTCCTGCTCTGGTGGCGGTGTCCTGGATGAAATGCCCAGTCCCTCCCTGCCTCCACACAGGGGCGGTAATGGCTGAGAACTCTGAGCAGGAGGCAATGGATGAGACAAGTGAGCACTATAGGAGTGGGGTACGTAGAAGTGGTTTTTATTAACTCTGCATAAGCAGGCATAGCCGAAGGGATTCAGACCCAAACAAGAAGGAATAAGTCATAGGACAGTGGGGACATCTCACACCAGAGAAAACCACCAGCAATAGAGGAAAGCAAAACTGACTGAAACACATAGAAACACTCACCACACACATACACACACACACACCACACACACACACACCACACACACACAAACACATACACACACCACATACACACACCACACACACACAAACACACACACACACACACCACACACACATACACACACAAACACATACACACACACCACACAAACCACACACACCACACACACAAACACATACACACACGCCACACACACCACACACACACCACACACACACAAACACATACACACACAAACACATACACACACACCACACACACACAAACACACACAAACACATACACACCACACACACACACCCCACACACACCACACACACACCACACACACATACACACACCACACACACACACACAAAGAGGGGGGAACAACCAGGAGTGGCTGTCGCAGATTTACACACCAGAACAGACAGGAAAAATCTGGTGACATCTTATGCAGACTCTGGGCACTGGGTCAGTGTCTGTGTCCAACCTCTCTCTCCTATGTGTCCAAACAGAAAGCACCTTAACCAGAACTCAGCTCTGGAGGTGACAGACTACGTGACTTTCTAGTTTGTTTCCTTTTGGGATGGAGGCAATCAGACTCCTCCAAATTCTTAAGCATCACCAGATCAAATGGGAGTCCTGGGGACCTGAAATATCTCATGTTGGACACCTGCTAGGAGCTCCTTGACCACTGCACTGCTCTCTGCTTGGAGGGGACCTGAGACCCCAGTGTCTTGAGATTTGACCTCTGGGGGTCTCGGTGGGACCCCCCAGAAAATGTCATGGGATGTCTACCAGAAAGCACAGCTTGGACGTGCATTTAAGCCAGTGGAGGGCGGTGGTGGCGTACGCCTTTAATCCCAGCACTTGGGAGGCAGAGGCAGGAGGATCTCTGTGAGTTCGAGACCAGGTTGGTCTACAAGAGCTAGTTCCAGGACAGGCTCCAAAACCACAGAGAAACC
>NW_004949112.1:111948-112465 GCF_000317375.1 Microtus ochrogaster
AAAAAAAAAAAAAAAAGCCAGTGGAAGATCTTTATTAGCTGCTCAGTGAGTACATGGGTTGCTTGGGATCTCACTGTAGCCCTGAGCTTTTTCAGGGTGAAGTTGCTTTGGAGTTGAGACTTCGGCTTACTTGGTTTAGAAAGACAAGTTCTGGGACATACTGGGCAGGCAGGGCACACCTGTAATCCTGGAACCTGGGGGCTAGAGCATGCCTGGTTTGTGCAACCTGGAGAGCAACCCCAGGGCATTGTGTACACTAGGAAATATTCTATCAATTGTACCACTCTTCCGTCCCCGGCTTTTATCATAGTGAGGAATGATAGGTGTCCTCTGAGGAGACAGCTCACTGCATAGACCATTTATTCCTAATTAGAGTTTTTAACTTGCCGGGCAGTGGTGGTGCACGCCTTTAATCCCAACATTCGGGAGGCAGAGGCAGGCGGATCTCTGTGAGTTCTAGGCCAGCCTGGTCTACAGAGCTAGTTCCAGGACAGGCTCCAAAGCCACAGAGAAACCC
>NW_004949112.1:112565-130055 GCF_000317375.1 Microtus ochrogaster
AGAAACCCTGTCTCGAAAAACCAAAAAATAAAAATAAAAAATAAAAATAAAAAAATAAAAAATAGAGTTTTTAACTTTATGTATGCAGATTCAGGGATTATGATCAAGGCATGTGTAGCTGATCACTGTAGTTTATCACTAAGGTCTTTTCTTGGCATAAAACAAAAGTTATGATTATAACACACAAAATCTGTTGAATAACATTTCCTTTTTGGACAAAATATATTTTAATAAGTACAATCAAATGGACCTAAAAAACAAGCTGACGTATCTATCCTAATATCTAACAAAAAAAAAGACTTCAAACTAAAATCAAAAGAGACAAAGTAACATTTCATATTAGTCATAGGAAAAATCCATCAAGAGGGAATCTCAATACTGAACATCTATGCCCCAAACAGAAAGGCATCCCCATATGTTAAAAAAAAAAAAACACCGTTAAAGCTTAAATCACACATTAAACCCCACACACTAATAGTGGGAGACTTCAACACCCACTCTCAACACTTCCCTTGGGCCAGGTTTTGCCTAACCTCAAAATGCCCTCCTTTCCAGCAGTCTTTTTCAGTAATCCCTTTTATTTCTCCACCCCAACATGATTGCTCATGTTTCCTTCCCACCCTCAGTACCCTCATGAAATCACTTCTATTTCCCCTACCCAGGGAGAACTGGGGGCCTCCCTGTGAACCATCCTTGTTACCTAGTCTCTCTGGGCCTGTGGATAGTAGCATTGTTATCCTTTATTTCACAGCTACTATCCACTCAAGTGTAAGTACATACCATGTCCATCTTTACCTGGGTTATGTCATTTAGGATTTTCTTTAGTTCTGTCCATTTACCTTTAAATGGTGTCCCCTTTTTAACTACTGAATAATATCCCATTGTGTAAATATACCACATTTTCTTGATGCATTCCTCAGTTGAGGGACATCTAGGTTGTTTCCAGGTTCTGGTTATTATGAATGAAGCTTCTATGAACAAAGTTGAGCAAGTGTCCTTGTGGTATGATTGAGTATCCTTTGGGTATATGTCCAAGAGCAACAGAGCTGGTTCTTGTGTACATTGATTCCCATTTTTTCGAGAAACTACCATAGTGACTACCGTAGTGACTGTCCATGCATGCATTCCCACCAGCAATGGAGGAGTGTTCGGTCCCCTGCTCCACATCCTCTTCAAGCATGAGCTCTCACTTGTGTTTTTGACCTGAGCCTTTTTGACAGATGTAAGATGGAATCTCAGAGTCATTTCGATTTGCATTTCTCTGATGGCTAAGGATATTGATCATCTCCGTTAGTGCTTCTCAACTATTTAATAGTCTTCTATTGAGGATTCTCTGTTTAGATCTGTACCCCAATTTTAATCAGATTATTTGGTTTGTTGATTGATATCTGGTTTCTCATGCCCTTTATATATATAATTTTGGAAATCAGCCCTTTGTCGGGTGTGGGGTTGGTGAAGATCTTTTCCCATTCTGTAGGCTGCTGTTTTGTCCTAGTGACTGCGTCCTTTGCCTTACAGGAGCTGTTCAGTCTAATGTGGTTCCATTGATTGCCAGTTTTATCGCCTGCGCTGTTGGTGTTCTGTTTAGGAAGTTTTCCTGTCTCTTCCATCAGGTTCAGTGTATCTGGATTTATGTTGAGGTCTTTGATGCACCTGGACGTGAGTTTTGTGCAGGTTGATAGACATGGATCAACTTGAGTTTTTCTACATGTGGACATCCAGTTGGAGCAGCACCAAAGACGCTTTCCTTTTGTTCCCAGTGTATACTTCAACCTTCTCTGTAAAAATCAAGTGTCCATGGGTGTGTGGATTTACATCTGAGTCTTTAATTCCATTGATCCACATCTCTTATTTTACACCAATACCATGTGGTTTCTATTGCCATAGCTCTGTAGCAGAGCTCGAAATCTGGAGTGGTGATACCTCTGGGAGGTCTTTTATAGTCCAGGATTGTTTTGGCCTTCCTGAGTTTTTAAACACTAGCTTTAAGTGCAGTTTCTGCTGCACTGCTTTCAGCTAATGCTCTGTCAAACCTCAGAGGCAACACTGCTTATCTTCACATGAGTCTTTCACCGCAGCTGAGATGCTGCTCTCCAGCTGCCACTGCCGAGGAGTCCATCAGTCTGGCCTCGGGACAGATGACTTTTGCTTTCTGGGGGGAGCAGGTTTGGTAAAATTGCTAATAGGGAACTGAACCACTGTTCTTAGTAGGTTAAGAACCTTTTCCGGTGGGTAGAATGATTTTTAAAGTGAGGGCCTCTTGAAATTATGCCCACTGTAAATAGAGCTAGACATTATTTATTGCTATGACTATCTCATACATATTAATCTATATAAGGGTAAACGTGGGGGAGTTAAAATTTCCATTTTCTTTCTAAAAGAGGAAAAAGCAGATCTGAAGTTCATTTTTCAAAACACTATGAAAAGAAAAAACAGCACTAATACCTGATAAATTTTTTGATTGATTCATATGTTCAACAAATATCTATTGATTTGGATCTGTGTGATAAAGCAAATATGGTCTCTTCCCTCATGAACCTTATGTGCTACCGAGAGAGAGAAAATAAATTAAGAATCAGGCATGGTAGCAACTACCTTTAACCCCAGAACCCAGGAGTTAGAGGGGTGTGGATTTCAGTAAATTTGATGCCAGTCTGGTCTACAGAGCCAGGTCCAGGACAGAGTCATGAGCGAATATGTGATCACTGGGTTGGGTGGCTGGCAGGAGATTTTTGAGGTAGGTGCACTTGAACTAGTTAGTCACTCTTCTGAAATGGGTCCAGCTTGGGCAAAGGTGGGAAGTTTTCTAAGAACAGGCAAACCAACACGACTAAAGTGTCGTGACTCCGAGAGGGCAGAAAGAAGCTGGACGCAACAAAGAGTGACACGCAGGGCTTCGGCAGATACAGTGATCTAGATGAGAAGCTCCTGTTTTCACGGGGTGAGTACTGTCTCTTAAAAGGCTGTGGAGAAGGGATTTTAGTGGACCAGTGCAGGGGACACGGGGGTAATGAGAACTGATTATAAGGACGGAGAGAGAGAGAGAGAGAGAGAGAGAGAGAGAGAGAGAGAGAGAGAGAGAGAGAGAGAGACGAATGCACAGGGACATCAGTTCCCTATGGTTGCAGGACATGACAGAGCTGAACAGTTCACATCATGGTGTCCAGGAAATAGAGGAAAAGGAAATCAAAGGGGACAGAAAGAGCATCCAATCAAAAGTGACTTTATGAAGAAGAGTCTCAGAGACTTGGAGATGGAAAAAAGACCAACAGAAAATGAGAGTCAAAGTCAGGCTGTGGTGGTGCACGCCTTTAATTCCAACAGGCAGGAGGCAGATGCAGGAGGATCTCTGTGAGTTCAAGGTCAGCCTGGTCTACAAGAGCTAGTTCCAGGATATATGGGGATGTTATACAGAGAAACCCTGTCTCAAAAAAAAAATGAGATCAAAGGAGGGATTGTGTACAGAGAAAGGAAACTGAACTGGCCAGCATGTCATTTTCAATGACAGGTTCCCGAGGAGGAGAATCAGACATGGTAGATAATAAAAAAAAGTCAGGAAAATTTGGGACCATGAGGTCTTACACAAGCTGGTGGTTCAGGCAAGTTTGGGCAGTCAGGAAGAGAGGCCTTGCTTGCCCTGCTGTGGCTGTGGGCATGTGAGCTGTGGATGGGCAGGGCTGGGGAGGGCCTCAGGCTGCAGCCCCAGGCACTGGGGGTTTTCCACCACCCCTCCACAATAGCTCGAGGCCTCTGATCCTTTCCACCGCTGGTCCTGCTGCAGCCCAATGCATTGGGTCATTTCCACCACTCCTCCCACATCAGGGCACCTGTATTTTCTTTGGGATCGATGATGGCACCAGCAGGTGCAGGACCAAGATCTATATGAGATCCATGGGCGAGAGGATTGCCATTGGCAAGGACCCATCTGGACCCATCAATTTCAGGCTGATGCTCAGCATCTCCAGTGCCACAGAGGAAAAGGTAATCCCAGAACACAGCTCTTCCCCAGCATATGTAAAACCAGCATCGTCTGTCCCTGAGGAGTAAGAGTTCATGCCAGCCATAGCACCATTCGCCCCAAAGTTGTAGCGAGCTGGACAGGATCGCCATTACAAAATGGCGCCAACACCCTGTCTTGTTGGAAATAAACAACTCCATATTTGGCTAAGCCTTTGGGAGCTGCATGTCCACCGCTTCCCGCATGTGCGGTGAATAAGGGTCCTTGGGCCTATCCTGACGCAGTCTGGTGTCAGCTGATGATAGCAGCCAATCACAGGGCGACCCATGTGCCAATTCCCTATATAAGCACTGCCTTAGTGCTCTCAGCCCCTCTCGCTTCCTGCCCCTCCCTTCCTCCCCCTCGCTCCCTGCCCCTCTTGCTTCATGCTCCTTCAACCAAGGGCACTCCAATTAAAGCGTGATCTGAGAAGAATCCTCATGTGGTGGTTGTTCTTTCTCGCTGGTCGAGGCGTTCGCTGCACAAAGTGACAAGTTAGGCCCAAAAGGAGCACTTTCGGGTTTAGGGGAAGAAAGCGCTGCTCCTTTCTGGTTGCTTGATGTGTAGAACAGGCTGGACTTGAACACACAGAGATCCACGAGCCTCTGCCTCCCATGTGCTGTGATTAATGTCGTGTGCCACCACCTCTTGGCTCTGTATAGTCTTTGAGTATACTTTTTATTTGTTTGTTTGCTTGCTTGTGTGTTTAAGGCAGGATAGACTCAGACCCCATGTGTAATCCAGGTCGGCCTGGATATTACCTCAGTCCTTCCGTCTCAGCCTCCTGAGAGCTGGGATTACACATGTGTACCATTAAGCCTGGCTATTTGCTAAGCTGTTGTGTTTGGACTAAATACAAAGTGAAGTGAAATCACCAGAAGGCAATTAGGAGACTTTTCAAATTAGTGGTTATTAATAACAGGCATTAATCCCAGTGCCTTTATTTCAGGTTATGTTTTGTGAGTCTTTGCAGACAGATGAGAGAACAATATACATTAAAATTATTGTCTACCTTCTAAGGACCCTGTAGTGGCTGGTGTCTCCAGAATATTTCTTTTGAGTATTTGGAAGCTGGAAGGATCAAATGTCAGTTTTTTAAAAAGGTATTGAAGGGCCCAAAAGATGCTCCTTTGGGTAAAGGTACTTGCTGCCAATCCCGGTGACTGAGTTCGGTCCCCAGGAGCCACGTCAAGGTGGAAGAGGACTAAATGCCCCGAGTTGTTCTCTGTCTTCTCCTCAAATGGTGTAGAGCTCAGCAGCTGGAAATGCTCGCTGCTTTTCTGAGCACCTGTGTCCACCAGCTCACAGTCAGTTGTTACTGATACCCTCTTCAGATCTCTCCACACTAGTGACAAACACACAGACTCTCATACACACATAAATAAAAACACAAATTTATTAAATGTGTTAAAAATAACGTACTTACTTAATTTTTTGAGAGTTTCACGTAACTGGAACTCACTACATAGTGTAGGTTGGGCTTAAAGTTCAGGCAATCCCCTTGATTGACCTCTCTGAATTCTGGGATTACAGGTAGGAGCCACCATGTCCATCTTAAGTCAGTTTTAGAGTTAGGAAAATCAAGACTCAAAAAATCAGGTCGTGAACTAAGGATGTGATGTAGTAGTTGACTCTCGCTTAGCATACATTCAGTTCCCAGCACTAGAAAATTAAAAATTAAAAAAAAAGGAACAGTACTTGGAAAACAAAAGACAGAGGCTAAGGTTCAACGTGCTGTTTTTACCATGCTGCACTGATGACGTCACGTACAAAGTGAAGGCTTCACATTCTAACCCCTCTGCACAGACAATCTTACCTTAAACCCATGATCTAAAAAGAAGTCTGTTACTAAAATGTGAAGAGTCTTGATATGATTATTTTCTTTGCACATTACATAGAAATACTTATTTTCAGCATCAAGTATAAATACATGTGTCTTGTCTGATGTAGTGCGGTTTCAGAAAAGGTTTTGAAATACATTGATTTTGATATCTGTGGCAGGGCCAACAGCGAAGGCTCAGAAGTTAAGAGAACTTGCTACTCTTGCAGAGGACCTGGGTTCAATTCCCAGAATCCACATCAGGCTGCTCCCAACTTCCTGTAACTTCCATTCCAGAGGCTCTGACACCCTGATCTGGCTCCCACAGTCACCTTCATGCATACTGCGTACATGCAGAGAAGTAGGCACATACACATACAATAATAACACATCTGTGAGGAACTG
This sequence comes from Microtus ochrogaster, assembly GCF_000317375.1. Classification (NCBI taxonomy): domain Eukaryota; kingdom Metazoa; phylum Chordata; class Mammalia; order Rodentia; family Cricetidae; genus Microtus; species Microtus ochrogaster. Next base: position 118,787 of record NW_004949112.1, read on the forward strand.
GGGTCAAGTTAATTACAAATATTCTTGGTATTTATTTCTGTATTTGTGCCCCATGGTGTGTGTGTGGAGGTCAGAGGATATACCTCCGAGTTACTCCTCTCCTTCTACCATGTGGCATCCGGGTCTCAGGTTTGACAAGCTTATTGGCCTCCCCTTTGCCCACTAAACCATCTCACCATCTCTAAGTTAACTGCTTTACGGTAGTAGTAAGTATGAAGAAAAACTTAAGAATTATGTATATATGTATGAATGTATGTACTATTATATATATATACATATATATATATATATATATGTATGTATGTATTTGAGGAGACAGTCTCGTTTTGACCAGGATGACTTCAGACATGCTATATAGCCAAAGATGGCCTTGACCCCTCTGCTCCCTCCTCTCAGGCTGGGTCACAGGTCCGTACTGCCATACCTGGCTCCCAGCTAAGAATTTAACAGAACCATTGCTGTTGGGGCTGGAGACTTGGCTCAGAGGTTAAGAGCATTCTTTGTTCTCATAGGGAACCTGGTTTGGTTTGCAATACCTTCATGGTGGCTCACACCTACCTATAACTCCAGTTATGACATCCAGAGGCACCAGACATGCAGGTGGTGGTGCACGTGCATAACTACACGCAGACACTTTCCAATACACATAAAAGTAAATAAAGGGGGAGAGAGAGGGGGGAGAGGGGAGGAGGTCCACATCATAGCACTGGACTGAGCTCCCAAGGTCCAGCTGAAGAGCAGGAGGGAGAATATAAGCAAGGAAGTCAGGACCACGAGGGGTTGGTTCACCCACTGAGACAGTGTGCCTGAGCTAACGGGAGGTCACCAACTCCAGCTGCACTGGGACTGAACGAGCATGGGATCCAACTGGACCCTCTGAATGTGGCTGACAGTTGGGGCAGACTGATGGGTCAATGATAATGGCACTGAGATTTGTCTCTACTGCATGTACTGTCTTTTTGGGATCCTATTCTCTTTGGATGCATACCTTCCTAAGCCTGGATGTAGTGGGGAGGGCCTTGGACTTCCCACAGGGCAGGGTACTTTGCCCTCTCTTAGGACTGGAGGGGTGTGGGGGGAGGGTATATGGGGGAGCGGGTGGGAAGTGGAAAAAGGGGAGGAAGTAGAAATTTTTATTGGCAATATTTATAAAGTAATAAAAAAGAAATTATAGAATGTTGCTCTCCCTGCTGGGGCACACCTTTAATCCCAGCACTCGGGAGGCAGAGGCAGGTGGATCTCTGTGTGTTCGAGGCCAGCCTGGTCTACAAAGCAAGGCCTGACCCAGCTGTTACACAGAGAAACTGTCTCAAATAACAAACAAACAAAGGGGGCAGAGGGGTTGCAGGGGAGAAGAAGTTACCTTGTGTCTTAAAGTATCTTTGCCCATAGAAACAAATGCTTGCTTGCCCTGAGTCCTTCCCAGCACAGTGCATCTTGGGCGTTGTGAGCTGAAGCTGTTTGCTCTGGCTTTGACTGTTTGTTTATTTCACAGTGTCCTGACAAATCATGAACCTGATACTTTTTGTTCACACTAACTCTATACTATGTATATAAATGCACACCTTTTTTTGCACTGTTTCCACTAAATAGTTATAAATCATAATTTATAATTCATTGTTGTATTTAATCTCTCTCTCTCTCTCTCTCTCTCTCTCTCTCTCTCTCTCTCTCTCTAAATTTATAGCCCAAAAATGAGTTTTTCAAGGAAAAAATTGGGCCAGGAGCCAAGACCTGTTCTTCACAAATTTAATATTGTGTAGGTCATCCTATTTCTTGGGATCTCAGTGACCTCCTCTGTAGAAAAAAAAAAGAGAGAGATAAAGCCTCAGCTGCCAGTAGTGCTCAGTGAAGAATGTCTGTCTATTGAGACAAACAAAAGCTATCCCCACCCACAGTAATAAAGTGCAGAGAGGAAAGCAGACCATAAAGCAAACAGCAGAGCGGCTTAAATGCTCAAAATTTGTTTTCTCATTTCAAATAATTCTCTTTCCAGCGGGGGTGTGCAAAGACAGTTTCCTCCTGTGGCCCAGGCTGGTCTACTTCCGGGTCTAGGCTGGTCTATAACTCACTTCGGGGGTCCAGACTGGTCTATAACTCACTTCTGGGTCCAGGTTGGTCTATAACTCACTTCCCGGTCCAGGCTGGCCTTGAGTATTGTTGCATTTTTTTTACCTTTGCTCTTTACTCTTTAGGGGCCCCCACCAGCTCCCACATAAATACACAGAGATTTATTCTTTCTTATGAATGCCTGGTCTTAGCTTGGCTTTTTCTAGCCAGCTTTTCTTAACTTAAATCACCCTGTCTACCTTTTGCCTCTGGGCCTCTACCTTTCTCTCTTTCTGTATGTATATATTTTTTTCCTTCTTATTCCATGTCAGGCTGGGTGGCTGGTCACTGGCATCTCCTCTCCTCCTTTTCTTGCTGTTCTTCTCTCTCTCTCTCTCTCTCTCTCTCTCTCTCTCTCTCTCTCTCTCTCTCATTGTGTGTGTCTGTGTGTCTGTGTGTTTGTGTATTTGCCCGTTCTCTCTCTCTCTCTCTCTCTCATTCTTCCCCTGTTTGTTCTCTCTGCCTGTCAGCCCTGCCTATCCCTCTCCTGCCTAGCTATTGGCCATTCAAACTCATTAGACCAACCAGGTGTTTTAGACAGGAAAAGTAACACAGCCTCACAGAATTAAATAAATGCAACATAAAAGAATGCAACACACCTTCACATCATTAAGCAAATGTTCCCAGAATAAGTGACTATCACTTATCTTCAACTAATATTCCACAACACTTGAACTGACAGCAATTTTCCTGCCATCACCCATGTGTGATGAGATTATAATCATGCATCATTATACCTAGCTTAAAGTCATTCTTTTAAAAAAAGATTTATTTTATTTTTAGTTGGTGTGTGTGTGTGTGTGTGTGTGTGTGTGTGTGTGTGTGTGTGTGAACTTGGATGCCCACGGAGCCCAGAGGAATCTGATCCCCATGTGAGCCACCCAACAGAGAAGTTGGGAATGGAACTTGGGTCAACAACAGTGTGTGCTCTTAAGCACCGAGCCATCTTTCCAGGCCTTAAATAATTCTGTTCCTTAGATTTAAATTTGTTTTATCTTATGTGTGTGGGTGTTTTGCCTGCATTCATGTCTGTGCACTGTGTGTGTGTACCTGGTGCCTTCTGAGGCCGGAAGAGGGCATGTGTTCCTCTGGAACTGAGCAGTTGTGAGTCCCATGTGACTGAACTTGGGCTCTCTGGAAGAACAGTGTTCTTAGGGGAACAACTCTCTGCCACCTAAATAATTCTTAAAGTCACAGTTTAGAACGGTCAGAGTGACTTTGTAAAGCTCTCTGAGCCTCACCACTACTTCTTGGTCTGTTGCCCATACAGTACGACTCTAGTTCTAAAAATCCAAGATGGCGCCAGCTCTCCACTGTCACAGCAAGGCTCCAGACTGTGAGACCTAGACAGAAAAGAGTTTGTTCTGTCTCTCTGGAGACTCCCTGAATCAGTCTTCAAGGAAGCAGGCTACCTTCCCTAAAATGGTTTGTGCTACTGAGAAGGAAGGGGTGGTTTGGATATCAGCTGGAAGCAGAAATCTGCACAGTGGAGCTTCCTCCTCTCACTTCTGAGCTTGGGTCCTGACAGTGACTTGAACCTCAGTGATGGGAGCAGACCTCCCATCTGACACTGCCTGAAGAAAGACTCAGTTTGTCTGCTTGCTGTGGGCTGTTCACCAGAGAAGACTGCTCACACATGGGCTTTCGGCAATGGAAAGTGTTAATTAGCTGGCCAGCGACTACACTGGGTCTTCAGGATCCCACCATAGCCCCCTGCCTTTCCAGGATGGGCTTTTAAATACAAAAAATGCATGTCCTGAGTTGACATACTTCAGTTAACAAAAAGAGTTATCCCAAAACGGAACTACAGAAGTCAAAAAGCAAGGTTAGGACATTTAGAGACTTCCACAGAGTTATGGATTTTGATGGGTTGAGTCTTTGTTTTAGTTTTGTCAGGTGGTGCTGCCTACATGTTAAGTTTTACAGTTTTACATGCCACTTCCATGATGGAGTCAATTGTGCTAAGGTCTTGTGGCCTAGGTCTGTGCCCTTAGCACAATTGACTCCATCATGGAAGTGGCATGTAAAACTTAACATTTCCGATATTTTCTTGATTTTTCTCCTCTTCTTCTAATTCCTTGTTTTTGTTTTGGGGACAGGATATTGCTATGCAGTCTGAATTCCGGGCTGGTCTGGAACTCACAACACAGCCCAGGTTTCTGAATTAGTAGAGAGCCTCCCACCTGTGAAGTCGTGACCCTAGGCCTGTGCCCTAGTGCTTGTCTTGGTATGGAGTCCCCTCTCTCTTGTTTAGACATTTGTTTGCCTTTAAAATACAACCTCCCGTAACAGTTCAGTGGATGCTTGCTGTGCAACTGACGGCTGCGTAGAGGTGAGGGGACATTTGTCAGGTTTCAAGCAGGTATAGAAGCAATACACTAGGGTGGGAGAGACCTTTTCTGAAGGGTGTCGCCTAACTAGTCATCAGAGATGGCTGTATTGACAAGAGTGACCCCCCTTGGTGTCTCGTTGGATTCAGGATGGTCACACAAGATCACGAGATGTCTATTTGCCTGCTCTACTAATTGGAAGAAGTGGTGTGTTTGTTTCAAGTCACTTAACGTATCTTAACTGTCATAACATTTTCTCTTACTGCTGGCCCTTGTGTAACTTATTCAAGCATTCCATTTCAGAGGTGGTGTTAGGAGTGGAAACCAGGGTCCCACACCTGCTCCTCAACTGAATTCCCTGTTCAGAGCTGCATTATCTCCAGCCTCTTTCCAATTTTCCTCATACGTGTTTATAAACACACCATATTTTGTCATTCAGATGACCAGGTACGACAGGACACAGCTGTAGTCCTAGCACTTGGGAGGTAGGTAGAAGCTGGAGGACCAGGAGTTAGAGACTAGCCTGGGATACAAGGTTCAGTTGTTGTTATTTGGCTCAGAAAAGGGAATTGAAGTTCCCAGCTTTGAGAAAGAAAACAACAATTCAGGAAATAAAGTGTCGAGTGGGGAGGAATCTAGAGTCACTCGGTTTAGTGTTTCTAGAGGGGGACAGAGAGAGGTTAAAAATTTATTTCTATAAAGTATGCTTGCATTCCACAAGCTCTTGTACTTTTCTTCTTAATACCCTGCCATGGCCAGGCATGGTGGCTCAACTTCTTTCCTTCTCTTGTTTGTGTGTGGGAAAGTGGGGGTGCATGTGGGGTTGTTTTCATGAAGACCATACTGGCCTTGAACTTGATGTGTAGCTGAAGATGACTTTGAACTTCTGATCCTTCAACTGCCACCTCCCAAGCGCTGGGATTACAGACAGGAACCACCCTGCTCATTTTTGTGCAGTCCTGGGCCCCTTGCAGGTTAAGCAAGCGTGCTTCCAACTGCACCATCCTCCTGGCCTCCCAGTCAGTTTTAAAAGGCAGGAGCCATTGGCTGCTCTTCGAGTGGATGTGGATTCAAGTCCTACCACCCACATGTAACTGCACTCCTAGGGAATCCTGACTCTTCTGGCCTCCATGTGCACAGTCTACACACAGTGCATAGACATACACACAGCCAAAGCACCCACATACATAAAAATAAATAAGTAACATTTATTTTTTATTAACATAAAATGGCTGTTATGTGTATTGTACTTCAAGTAACTTTCCCTTCCAAGCTGCTTACTGAGCATCCCGTCTTCCTCACTATTTTAGAGGCCTTCGCCTTGGGGAGGCATCCATCCCACCCACCTCTGCTTTCCAGCATAATATCTGATGTGGACACTGAGTGCATAACATTTGTGTGAAGGACACATACTTCAGCCTTAAAAGAAGAGGAACAAAAGCGAGAATAAAAAGAGGAAAAAACTTTTAAAGAAAAACTAAAGAAGGAAGAAAAAGGTTCACAAAGGCAGGATGGAGGCGGGAGGATGACTCAATGGGTAAGAAGGCTTGCTGTGCAAGTGTGAGGACCTGAGTTCAAGTCCTCAGAAGTCAAGTACGAAGTTGGCCATGATCTGTGGTGTAACTGTAACCCCAGGCCTCCACCCTGCCTGCAAACACACACCACTACATGGTAACCCCTCCCTCTCTCATGCACACACGCTCACACACATGCATACACACAAGCTCACACACACACACATATTCACACACATATCCATACACTGTCACACATGTGCACACACTCGCACACGCACTCATATTCACACACACATTCACACACTGGCATACACATGTGCACACACTCACACAAACACATTCACACACATATCCATACACTGTCACACATGTGCACACACTCACACACACATATTCACACACATATACATGCACTGTCACACATGTGCACACACTCACACATATTCACACACATATACATACACTGTCACACATGTGCGCACACTCACACACACATATTCACACACATATACATACACTGTCACACATGTGCACACACACATACATACACTGTCACACATGTGCACACACATATTCACACACATATCCATACACTCTCACACATGTGCGCACACTCACACACACATACATACACTGTCACGCATGTGCAAACACTCACACACTCATATTCACACATATACATACACTGTCACACATGCGCACACTCACTCACACACACATTCACACACTGTCATACACATGCACACACGCTCACATGCACACACATTCACATACTGCATTACGTATGACACTCACACACATTCACATACTGCATTACGTATGCACACACACTCTCACAAACATGCAAACACACACATTTGCACACTGTCACACACATGCACACACACTCACACACATTCACGTACTTTTATACACATGCACATACACACTCTCACACAAACATTCACACACACATTCACACACACTGTCACAAACATGCACAGTCACACACATGCACACACATCACACACTGTCACACTCATGCACACACTCACATTCACACGCACACACACTCACATTCACACACAGGCACACACACACACACTCATCGTTTGTACTCCTAACTGGACTCTATTTGAGTGATCCCACAGCTGAGAAATACGGCTCTGTGTACGACTCGCAGCTTTGACTTGTTTTCTCAGGATTCGGGACTTGGGGGCGGGCTTGTCTTGGACTTACTGGATACATGGGGAGAGCTCTGATGCCTTCTGGACCCGGGATTCTCATGCTGTGTTTCATCAGGCTGGGAATTTAGCTCATTTCCTGAGTGATTACGTGGCACACACCAAGACCCAGCTCAATTGCTGGCTTTTTATAAAATGGTGTGGGGGTGCACACATGCTTGTAATCCTAACTTAACCCAGGATACAGAGGCAAGAAGATCAGTTTAAGGCAAGTTCAGGGCAATCATACTGGACTCGGCAGCCCCTGCATGTGGTCTCAGCATTGTGGAGGCAGGAGTGCTTCAGATGAGGCCAGCCTGGGCTGTTCCGGATTTCACGTTATTCTGCCCATAGAGCATCAATGTCAGTCAGCCTGTAACGTTCAGTTCCGTCTGCTGCTCAGCAGTTGGTGTACTATCGCCTTTGAAGGTCTACAGTGTTCTTAGAATGATAAGGAAAGAGGGCCACTCCCCTGACCTGATTAGGGAAGGAGACTGGGCCGTACGTGGACTCCCAGTTACCTCTCCTTCCTCAGCTCTCCTGTGCAAGAGTCACAGGCTTTCCAGCCCATGGAAGTCTGTAACGGGATCTGTCACTTTTGACATTATGTTGGTGTTTAAGGAGTTTTTCTGCCATTACTCCTACCTAATGTGTTTGAAGCATTTCTTCTCCAATGGTAACTTTGGTGGTTTGAAATAAAATGGTCCCCGTAGGGAGTGGCACTGTTAGGACGTGTGGCCTTGTCAAAGCAAATGTGTCACTGTGGAAGTGGGCTTTGAGGATTCCCATGCTCAGTCTACACTCAGCGAGGCACACAGTTGCTTCTGCTGCCTGCAGATCAAGATGGCGCAACCTCTGCTACCTCTCCAGCACCGTGCCTGCCTGCATGCCACCATGTCCCACGATGGTGATAATGGACTAAACTTCTGGACTGTAAGCTAGCCCTGATTAAATGTTTTCTTTTCTAAGAGTTGCCGTGGTCACGGTGTCTCTTCACAGCGGTAGAAACCCAAAACAGTTAATGGTCAGCATTTATTGAGTCTTTATTAAAGACCTAAGCAATATTTAAATTAATTGTACCAGTTATATCTAGAATGAGAACGAAAGAGTGATCAGTAAAAAATGTAAGAAAAAAGAGAATTGTTGAGATGGCTCAGTAGACAATGGCTCGCACCAAGCCTGAAGACCCAAGTTCTGTCCATCAACCCAGGGACAGAAGAAGGGAACTGATTTCTGCAGGCTTCCTCTGATCTCCGCACAAAATAAGAAAGAAGAGGCAGTGAACATTAAAAGCCAAGTTAATTGGAGGTCCTAAGAAGATCATGGATTTTTATGCTTAAAATTCTTGTGTTTCACTGATAGGACACATGGCTGTGTCAGGTAGAACAAACTGCTGCCAATGGAAACTGGGGAAACCAGCCGGGCGGTGGTGATATTTTTAATCCTAGCACTTGGGAGGCAAATACAGGTGCATCTTGGTGAGTTTGAGGCCAGCCTGGTCTAGAATGAGTTCTGGGACAACCAGGGCTACACAAAGAAATTGTGTCTTGAAAAAAACAAGCCAAAACAAAACAAACCAAAAAACAAAAACGCCAAAAGAAGCAAAACACTTACCCTGCCATAAACTTGGAAATCATGACGAGCTGTGTCATGCACAGTTTCATTTTGCTCACAGGAACAGCTTTAAAAGATTAGTTTAGACATTTCTTTAGATAGAAAGATTTTTACAGCATTTTAAAAAGTATTTATTTATTTTGTGTATGATGTTTTACTTGCGTGTATGCCTGTGCACCACATGCAGGCAGTGCCCAAGGAGAACACCGGAAGGCATCGGATCCCCTAGGAATTGGAGTTATAAATGGTTGTGAGCCTGCAGCACCATCTCCTGCCCTCATTTTCTATTTAGGTCCTGCTGCCTGGGAGTGTCTCCTAACCCTGTGACCTGGATTTCACAAGCTTTGGTGCTGGGGCTTTCCTGAGCTTACCAGAAGCTCGGGGAGGGAGTTCAGATTCGTGTTCTTTCCTCAAACTCTTTAAAATGGCTTGTTAACTAAAAGCACTGACAAGGGCCAGCTGTGGTGGAACACTGCCAATCTGTGCTTTTGTCTTGTTCCTTAACTGTGCAAACATCATATCGAAATACTTCAGGAACTGAGCTAACACGCTTGGCTGGTTAGGCCAAGCTCATCAATGTTCAAGCCAGATTGAAGCACTCTTTCTTAGCTGTGCCATTGCCCACCTCAACAAGAGCATGCAGTAATGTCTTTGGGAAGATGCCTTGTAGTTTAAAATATCATGCATCAGCAACTTTGGCCAGCTATGTTTCCGATAGACCTTCAGTGAAGTGCTCTAAAAACCCACACATGGACTGGAGATGCCATTTAGTTGGTAGTGTGCCTACTTGGAAACAGGAAGCGCTGGGTTCATCCCAGCATTTGGACCCACTGAATTCAGTGTTCTTACAGAGAGTCTTGAGTTGTGGACATCTTCCCAGTGGTCACTGAAACAGCTTGGATGGGCTGATGAAATGAACATTCTAATAAACAAGGCTGCAGGAACCAAAGGAAGCAGGCTGGGAAGTGGTTTAGTCTACAGAGTGCTTCTAGCTTGCACAAAGCCTTGGGGACAATCCCCACCACTGCATGAGCCGAGTGTGACAGTGTCCATCCATAATCTCAGCACTCCAGGAGGTAGAGCCAGGAGAATTAGAAGTTCAAAGCATCTTTGATTGTCACTTGGTTATCGAGGCCAGCTTATCTATAAATCAATCAATAAAATTTCAAAAAATAAAACACAATTCTATGCATGCTAATGCATACCTATAATCGCAACATTCAGGAGGTCGCTGTGAGTTTGACGCCAGCCTGAGCTATGTAACCTCTAATGCCAGTCTCTTTCTCGTGTTTGGTGTTGGGTATCATTTTGAGCCACACGAGAGAGCACCAGAAGTGTGTCAGTGTTTCCCATTGACTGAAATCAGCTTTGCAGCTCCGCTCCCCTCCCTTCACCCTGCGGTGCCGAGATCAAGTCCCTCACCTGACAGCATTAGACAAATGCACATGAGATAAGCTCTTGGCCTCTGGGTTATACCCGTAGCCATTCTTTCCTTGGTGCACGTTGCTAGCAGTTGTGAAACATCTGCTCAGTTACTGACAGTTGCTGTTTGCCTCAGTGATGGGAGCATCTGTCATGTCAGCCCAGTGCTTGGGGAAACACTTTGGACCTGTAATCAGTTTCTGCTGCCCTTGACTGTGCTCTGAGGCTACTCATAGGGAATCCTATTGTCTCAGAACCAAGAGTAAGGTGGCTCTGTGCAGCAGCATCCAGTCTAGTAAAGCAGTTTAGTGCCCAGCCATGACAAGGTCAGGCTGTTCCTCAAACATCAGTGTTGGCCTCACCCAGGCCGGTTGCTTTATTTCTCTGCCTACGGAAGGACACCCGAATGCATTACAAATATTTTTCCCTTGTGAGTCTGGCAGTTTGAGTTGAGGGCTCTGTGCTTGCCAGGACAAAGCCCATCATTGCGCTGCATTCCTGACGTTTGTTTGTGTTTGTTTGTACCCCGGAGGGAACAAACTCTCTGCAACCCCACTTCAGGCTTCCGAGCGCTAGGGTTGCATGTGCATGTGCGTACCACTAGGTCTGACTCAGTTTAGTTCTGGCTTGTGTTGGCACAGCTACAGCTGTGGCTAATACAACTGGGCTCTGGCACACAGACCTCCGAGGCAGTGGGGACGGCAACTTAGCTAGCAAAGTGCTTGCTGTTCAAGAATGAGGACCTGAGTTTGAACCCCAGAACCTATGTAAACAGCCGGGTATGGTGGCAAATACTCCCAGTGCAGGAGCTGTGAAGACAAGAGGATCCCTAGCCAGCCAGCTTAGTCTGCCCAGCAAGCTCCAGGCCCCAAATCTCAATCCTGCTGCTGTTCCTTCCCTAGCACTGAATGCCACTGGATGTCGGTGGTACATGTCTGCCATCTCAGCACTTGGGATGTGGAGGCGGGAGAATCACAACTTCACAGTCTGAACTATATAATGACTATAGAATGATGAAAGAGAAGGGGGATGGAGGGGGGAGGAACAGAGAGAGGAAGGGAGGAAGAAAGGAAGG
>NW_004949112.1:130155-145633 GCF_000317375.1 Microtus ochrogaster
GGAAGGAAGGAAGGAAGGAAGGAAGGAAGGAAGGAAGGAAGGAAGGAAGGAAGGAAGGAAGGAAAGAAGGAAAAAAGGAAGGGTCTCAGTATTGGTTAGGCTGGCCCCTAACTCACTGTGTATCTAAAGACAACCTTGAACTTCTTACCTTCCAGCCTTCATCTCCTAGGTCCTGGGATTGTGGGTGGATGATATCATGAAGTATAATCAGGTAATTTAATAAGGTTGACACAATATTTACAGATAGTTGTTTCCTAATCACATGATATTCAAATAACAGTTTATTATTTAATTATCTTAAATTATCCTAATTCATTTGAAACTTAATTAAATGTATATATTAAAAATATGGCTCCCTTAGAATTTTGTATGAGCATATATAGATGTGTAATTAGATATCATCGCTCATTTATAGTTTTTCTTTCATTTTTCTTAATCTTGAATTTAAAAGGTTAGAATTCTCTTTACCATCTTCACTGAAGTTTGGAACTTTAAAGAAAATATGTGGCTATGTCTGTGTGAATCTCTGCCATATGTGTGCAGTGCCGTGGAGGCCAGAAGAGAGTGTCAGGTTCACTGGAGCTGGAGTGACAGGCACTTGTGAGCCAGATGGCTTAGGTGCTTGGAACTGAACTCGGGTCCTCCGCAAAAGTAGCAAGAGTGCTTAACCACTGCACAATCTCTCTAGTCCCTTTATCGAGATTTTTGTAAATTGTTCCTCCTCTGCTTCTTTACAGTTGAATTTCTCAGTTAGTGTACAATGGGCTTAACTTGCTATTTTATGCATGTACATCACTGTGTTTTGTTCATATTTACCCCTATGCACTTTCCCAGCCTTCTGTCTCTCGCGGGTCCCTTCCCCCATAGCTTCCTTTCTGGTTTTATGTCACATGTGAATACATGCATTTATTTAAATATAGATTCCTCATACAACATTAGACAAGAATGCTTTCTCTCCCCCTTCCACTCATAACTCTTATGTTCCCTTTCTTTCCATTAGTCTCCTTGTTTCCCTCTTAGGCTAAATGTTTACTTCCTGTTGTTTGTTTTTTGAGACAGAGTCTCTGCATCTACGCGTGCCTTAAACCCACCACATAGCCCCGACAGGCCTTTGGCAATCTTCCTACCTTAGCCTTCCAAGTGCTGGGATACAAGAGAGAGCTACCGTATCTGACTTTAAAATGTTTTCTTTTTTATTGACTTTTATTGAGCTCTACATTTTTCTCTGCTCCCCTCCCTGCCTCTCCCCTCCCCTTCAACCCTCGCCTAAGGTCCCCATGCTCCCAATTTACTCAGGAGATCTTGTCTTTTTCTATTTTTCATGTAGATTAGATCTATGCATGTCTCTCTTAGGGTCCTCGTTGTTGTTTAAGTTCTCTGGGATTATGATTTTGGGCTGGTTTTCTTTGCTTTGTTTAAAAACCACTTATGAGTGAGTACATGTGATAATTGACTTTCTGAGTCTGGGTTACCTCACTCAAAATGATGTTTTCTAACTCCATGCATTTGCCTGCAAAATTCAAGATGTCATTCTTTTTCTGCTGTATAGTACTCCACTGTGTAAATGTACCACATTTTCCTTATCCATTCTTCGGTCAAGGGACATTTAGGTTGTTTCCAGGTTCTGACTATGACAAACAAAGCTTCTATGAACATAGTTGAGCACATATCCTTGTGGCACGATTGAGCATCCTTTGGATATACACCCCAAAGTGGTATTACTGGGTCTTGAGGAAGGTTGTTTTCTAATTTTCTGAGAAATTGCCACACTGACATCCAAAGGGGCTGTACCAGCTTGTATTCCCACCAGCAATGCAGAAGTGTTCCCTTTTCCCTACAACCTCTCCAGCATAAGTTGTCATCAGTGTTTTGGATCTTGGCCATTCTTTCAGGTGTAAGATGGAATCTCAGAGTTGTTTTTATTTGCATTTCTCTGATGACTAAGGATGTTGAACATTTCCTTAATAAGCAGCTTAGAAGTCAAAGCTTTGTTTCTTGTCTTTCTAATCTTAGATGGAAAACATTTCTCCCCTCATCTCTTCGCTGTCTCTTTCCCTCTCCTTCTTTCTTCTTGGTTTTTGAGACAGGATCTTGCTGTTGCCCTGGCTGGCTGGGATCTTGCTGTGTAATTCAGGCTGTTCTCAGATGTGGTCTTCCTAGCGTGCCTTGCCTCCCGAATGCTGGGATTAGAGCTATGCACCACCACACCCAGCACTGTCTGTCAGCTTCAAGGCAGAGATTCATCAGGTCGGCCCTGCTGACCTAGTGTTTTACAATCCTCCTGCATCGGTCACCAGAGTATTAGAATGCTAGGCCCCTGCTAACTCATCAAGCTCTCCCTGGATTTTCTTCTTTTAAAATCAATGCTTTCTTACATTTATTTATTTACTTATTTGTTGTATGTGTGTGTCAGCCTTTTCCCACTGAACCATCTTGCCAGCCATCCCCTGGTTTTCTTTGGTCATTTAAGTGTGCGTTTTGTAAGTTATAATCTGTTCCCACCCCATTTCCTAGAGGTGCTTTTCCTTCTCCTCTTGAGAGTGAATGTACAATTGAGGTGGCGCCGGGAATAACAAAGAAGAAAACCACTGCTATGTTTACAGGGGAGGGGGCAAGACAGAGAGATCACAGGGAGAAACCACTGTTTTCTCAGAACCCCATCCACACCATTGTTGTGTGCTGTTTCTCAATGGTGCGGATGGCCCCGGAGCCTGTGTGTTCTCAGCAAGCTCTCCACCACTGAGCTTCACTTCCTCAGAACACTCTGTAGGTGCCATTTTGCTACAAGCTGCTTCTCGAGGCTCAGGTCCTTTTGTTTAGACTAAAGCAAGCTTTCTGAATTGTGACTGCTTGTTCCTGATTTCAAGGACTTTATTACAATGACTATCTTAAGCACGTGATTGGCGCCCTTGGAACAGATTTGCATTTCAGAGAAAAGTTCCAGAGAGCTACAAAGAGGAAACAAGGCTGAGCAGAGTTTAACCATAGACGTGACAGACACTCAGCCAAGTACGGGAAAAACAAGAAGAGCCTTTTGTAGGAAAGATGTGGAACACCACACTGAAAAATAGAGGGCCTGGGTGCATCTGTGTGTTATATTACAGAGATGTGTGGAAGATAGACGTGTGGCCCATAGGAAGTGAGGGGAGAAGGCAGGAAGTCATTGTTCCCCACAGAGACTGTGCCAGAGTTTAACTGCAGAAGGAAGAGGGAAAGGCTGGATGGTATATGAGCCAACTGTGACTCATTCCTACTTGAACCTGGAGTCTGCCTTTTGGAATTTGAGGGAATGAAGTCTCCTTTGAACCTAACAATCCAAGCATTTGGGGTGGTTAAAAATGTCATTTAATAATTAAAACTCTAAAAATCTATATCACCTTTTAGGTCTTGAAAGCCACAATAAGAAATCCCATAGCCTCCACAATCCAACACTTTCTGACCACTGACAAAGATGCAAGGGGTGGGAAAATACCTATCATATATTTTTATGTTTCATTCACCAAATTATTTCTATATACACACAGACACAGACATACAGACACGCAGCCTTTAGAGTGTAGATATCAATTGTCTATATGAAATGCAAATAAATTTTGTCCCGGACCCGATTCCCAAGATCTCTCATTATGTATATGCAAATATCTCAAGCTTTTTTAAAAATCTGAAATTCAAAACCATTTCTGGTCCCACACATTTTGGATAAGGCATACTCACCCCACACTAAGAAGACCCCCATGGTCCCATACGTTAATGACCCTGACATCAAGAGTTTGTACCCTCCTCAGGCTGTCTAAGCAGACGAGCTGTGCCAGAGGCCGAGGTGCAGAACCCTGTCACAGGAAGGAGCAGCCATTGGAAGAACAAAACCGCACAAAGACCTAAAATTTTGATTTCTTTCTATTAGAGAGACTGACTGTTTTCAGACTTTGCTTGTTCAGTGAGTTCCCCACCTCCCTAACCCCCCACCCCACCTTGGGTCTCCAGAAAAAGAGGGACCATTTTCCTTACAGCTGTAAGTAGGGCAGCTCCCCAGCACAGTGTTTATTCTAGTGTGTGACCTTGCTGACCCCTTTTGTTCTGGGGCAGCAGCACGAGGCTGGAGAATTACAGAAGCGTGCTAATTGGCCTCGCTGGATCCTGGCCGAGAGCCCAGATCTCTGGCAGGCCTTTGTCCTCACTTCCCCACTCCTGGCATCCAAGACTCACATGTGCTTGGCTCTCCGGAAGACCTCAAGAAGCCCCTCTTCCTCTGCCCTTTTATCCAGTTTCCTGTGAAGATAAGCAAAGTCAAGAGAATCACCGTCTTTTCCCACCCACTGGTCCAGTGATTCTGCCTTTGCTGCTCATTTTACCGTGTGACTGATGAGTAGGTAATCATGGCCAGGGCTCCTGCTGGAGCTGCTCTCCTCCATTTGCACGGGGTCCTGGCCTCTCTCCTTTTCAAGGACATTCTGCCTGTTGTTGAGCCCCTTTATCTCTGAGGTCCAGTTTCTTCTCTCTCCTGGGCCTCTCCTACTAGAGTGTAGACAGTTTCCTCTCTTCTAACCTGGGAAGCAAACCCAGCCTTCAGTCATTGCTGAGTTTTATTCTTCTAGAGTCAGGCTGTCTCCAGAGTCCTGTCCTTCCTTCCTGTTTGTCTCCATCTTTTATTTTCTCCATAACTTGTGCTGATTGTGCTGTAGCCTCTGCCATCCCAGTGTAGTCCACCCTGTCAGGGGACCTCAGTCCTGACCAGTGCAATGTGGCCTTTGGAACTCTGATACAGTTCACATCTTCTCTTCAAGTCTTCGGGAATCTCTGCTGTTCCTCTTCGAGTGTGAATGCGACAGTTCCTGGCCCTGCCCTTGGCCGCGTTCACCTTCCTGCTTCCATTCTTTCCTAGTGTGGGTGACAGTTGTATGGCTGGAGAAGACTGTGGGGTCACTGGCAGTGAGATCAGGATTTATCCCAACTGCTTGTACTGGCTTTTTTGAACCATTCTCTTCAGAGGGATACCTTGCTCAGCCTAGATATAGTGGAGAGGGCCTTGGTCCTGCCCCAAAACAATGTGCTAGACTTTGTTGACTCCCCATGGGAGGTCTTTACCCTCTCTGAGGAGTGGATAGGGAGTGAGGTAGGGGGAAAGGTGGGGGGAACAAGAGGAGGGGAGGGAGTGGGAACTGGGATAGGTATATAAAATGATAAGAGACAGTTTTCTCTTAAATAAGCAAACAGAGCCGAGCAGGAGAGCCATCAGGGGCCCAGACAAGACAAACCTCAGCATTGTTTAGTAGGGCCTCTCTAACCTTGCCTCAAATCTCTTGACTACTGTTTGGTCATAGAAAGCGGCCGGCCGGCAGTTCCTAAAAGCCCCTGGGCTTTGCTTATGGCTAGCTCTGTTGGCATTTGTGTAAGAACAGTGTGTGTTGAGCAGCTGTCAGTGGTTCAGCAACACTGGTGTTAAATCCTTGTGTGTAAGGAGAACCATTGCTTAGCCCATACTTTATAAGCATACCTACACGAGAGACCAGATATTTATTTATTTATTTATTTTTGACATTTTGAGACAGGCTTTCATGCAGCCTAGGCTGGCCTCATACATAAACTCTGCATAGTGACTATAACCTTGAACTCAACCTTCTGGCCTCTCCTCCCAACTTCTTTGGATGGCAGGAGAGCACCACAAGGCCTGGCTAAGAGGGCAGCCTTTATCAGAGAAGTAACCAAAGGAGAATAAAAATAATGGCAACCCTTATACAGGGGCAAGAGCTGGGGGGAACCCGCGTGGAAGACAAGACTTTATCTTGTTACCAACAACCAGCAGCAGCCTGTGCCTCGGAGCCGGTCTCACTTGCTGCCCTCTGCTCTGGGTTGCCATCCATCCTCGGTGCCCAGGAGCAGCTGGGAGACTGTTCTAGGGAAAGAGACTAAGTTTATTATGTTTGGCCAAAGGTCACATTGTGAACAAAATAATCAAGCAGTACTTTTAAAACTTCTCCTACTTACCACCCAGCTGGAACAGAAAAAAATGACAGTGAATCACTCCCTTAGGGCCGACAGGAGAGCTGAAGTTTGAACCTTGTGTGTGATTTTCTTCCTTCGCTTGTTTAGGAAAGTAAGCCATTGTAAGTTGATATCCATTTTCATGTCAAATACATCTATCTTCATTAGCACCCATGTCATATTCTATGTATTTGAAGTGGAAAAATGTATGTTAATGAAAATTGAAAAGTTCTCTAAGTTTGTCATGAGTGAATATTTTTAATTGCCACATAATTGGATAACCTTCATTATGGTGCAGTTATTTATTTTGAAATCATTCACAGTTCTTTATGATCACTTCTATTGATCTTACTACAGAGCGTTTTTAGATTGTTAATCTATGATGAACTAATCATAGTTTTAAAAGGAAAACAGTGTATCTGTAATAAGAAGAGCATTTGGATAAAGGAAAATGCACTTAAACTTCAAGTATATTTGTTTTGACCAGACAGGTCAAGTCACGAGGACTGCCAGAGCTTAGAAGAAAATGCTAACTGAGCATCTGTCTCAACTCTCAACACCTTTCTTTTCTCTTCACTCAGTCCATACTTTAAAGCATATTTGGCAGCAAGAAAGAGACCTTTAACGCGACAACACTGTTTTGACATGTATGTTCAAGACAAAACCAGAGCTAGCCACTCCTCCCATTGTCCTGTGCTCTCACTAGCTGACTCAGCTGGGATGCTGGGATGCTGGGATGCTCAGTGAGCAGGTGTGCACTGGAAGCCTCACTGTCCAGCTCTAGGTCCGGGTGCTTTCTTCAGGACTGTCGGCTGCCTCTGTGTCCTGGGAAGCTGCTGGGCCGACATCTGCTTGTCAACGCACCCTTTCCCTTATTCTTTTTTGCTCATGTCCATCTCTTGGAGATTGTTTGTTTGATTGATTGATTGATTGATTGATTGATTGATTGATTGATTTGGTCTGTTTTAACCTTCTTTCTTCCTCTGCTTGGTCACTCTGAGCTCTATGATGCTTTTGAGCTTTGGAAGCCATTTTGGATCTGTTCTTAAGCCTCCATGGCCACAGCTCCAGTTGACTGGACAATTGCTTAGATTTTTTTTTCTCGAATCTCAGATCTCAAAATTAAATATAGTAATTTAGAGGTAGTGCATGCCATTAATCCCAGCACTTGAGAGGCCCTGAATTTGATTACCAGCATCACCGCCCCCCCCCCCAAAAAAAAAACTTAGTAGTAAAAAATTTTTCTGGCACAAAGCTATACATTATTTTTGGCAAAAATTTGTTCACACTAGAATTATTTCATGCTAATTGGGCAGATTTTTAATACTGTAAGGCTAAATGTAAACCTGTTTCTCATATATAAAATGCTTGTGGGTGATCATGATTTCTAACTTAACCTAATGAAAGTGGGGTAGGAAATAACTATTCTCTTTAGAGTAAGGTTTTGAAGAGGCCACTTCTGGTCTGCGCATAAATTTTGATCACTGTCTTGCAGCTGTCCTAAGCAATCAAGACACTGATAAGGAGTCAGAGCAAAAGGGTGAACTCCATGTTAGTACAAGATTTTTGTCCCCAAGTACCTGCAAGGGTAGTCTACCCTCAAGCTGAACTGCTTCAATGGAATGCTTTATAGACATCTGAGACAAAGCCTCAGAGCCCAGGCTGACTTTGACCCTGCTTACCCCTCTGCTGTCTGAATGCTGGAGCAGTAGGCATAGATCTCCCTGCCCAGCAACAACTCCGGACTTTTTTAACTTGTTGGTGCTTGAACAGACTGAAGCAAAAGTCCAGTTCGCTTGTCATTTCTGGGAGGGATGTGGTGGGAAGACAACTTGGAAATGTGGCGTTTAAAGCTAATAAGAACCTATGGGATTTTTTTTTGAGATGGGGTATACCACAATTAATAAAAACCCAGAGATAGATATTGGGGTTCAACCTGAACATCAGAAAAGCAAAGTACCCAGCCACCTCAGGTAAGGTAAGAAAATGACAATCCTGCCTCCAGGAATCCTCAGACTGAAACTGAGCCTGAAATCTGTCTCTTCCTATTTTATATTCCTTTCTAGTGCTAGGATTAAAGACATGTACTATTACTGCCACGTTTTTATGGCAAACTAGTACTACTACTGGGATTAAAGGTGTGTGTCACCACTGCCTGGTCTGTAAGGCTGATAAGTGGGGCTGTTTTGCTCTCTGATCTTCAGGCAAGTTTTATTTATTAAAATACAAATGAAATATCACTACAATGGGGTCTCATGTTGGTGATCCCCTGCCTCTGACTCCCTATTACTGGGCTTACAGGAACCCTCCATTTCAAGGGTCCCTAACTTTTTCAAGCCTTATTTCCTGAATGAGCAGTTAGCTATGAATTAATAAGCATTTCTCAGAAATTGCAGAACTGAGCCAGGACAAGCTGCAGTGACTGCAGACCGTGCTAATGGGAGAAATGCTAGCTAACGGCTTCAGCACTATCGGCCTCTTACTGAGAGAACAACCCCATACCAGTGAGGTTCCAATTGAAGAATTTAGAGCCTTCCAAATATTGCTTACTGAACTATGCAGAAAACAATAGCCTCTCCCAATGACGGAAGTTTACAAATCCTGACTGTACTGTTTTTTAGGGTAGCTGTTAACTGTGGTCCTGCACTTGCTGAGAAATATCCTATACCAGCTTGGACGTCAGCTGCCATGACATGCACTTCTGCCTCCACGTTCATCTTCCTGGTTACCCTTTCTGCGGCATGGCTGTGAGACCGAGTTTGGTTTTGCTTATAATTGGTTTTGTCCTGCTAGGAACTGAACCAAGGGTCCGACACATACTGTGGAAAGGCTCTACGGCCTAGCCACATGCCCAAATCTTTTTTTAAAAAAAAGTTTTAGATCTTTAAAGCTTTATTTGAGAGGACCTACATGACAAATTTAAAATCTAGGGAAGAACTTGATCTCTGGGTTTCACAGGAGCTGCACTTTGATCCCAAAGCATTCATAAATATGGACGGTGTAACAGACTTTTCTTTTTAAAAGATCCCATTGAGAATGGTAAATGATCACCGCCACAGGCCGGATTCCCTCTTCCCGGAAGCACTGACATCCTCTCAGCCCAGTGCATTAGGGATGTAAGGTTACTGCTTCATCCCAAATGGATAGTTTAATTCCTGCACTGAACAGGAAGGCTTATGGTCCAACTGTTAGGCTCAAACCTGGGACAAATGGCTACTGGTGTTCCTGTTTAATATACCAAAGTAAACCTGTCTGCCAGGTTCTCCCAGCATCCCTCAGTCCCAACCTGTTACAGAGTGGCTCATGTGGTAGTCTAAATGTCATCGGGCCCCATAAGCTCATAGGGAGTGGCACTGTTAGGAGGTGTGGCTTTGTTGGAGTATGTGGGGATGGCCTTGGAGTAAGCGTGTCACTGTTGGGTCACACTTTGGGGTTCCCTATGCTCAGGATACCTCTCAGTCCACTTCCTGTCGTGGTGTGTCTTCACAGAAGTAGAAGCCCTAACTACGGCAGCTGGTATATCCTACTCTCTACCCTAGACGTCTCCAGCGCAGGGGCCTGACTGTCTTTCCCTAGATGATCCAGCCATTTTGGTTACCTGGCCCTTTACCCTTGGCCTCTTGGTCTGCCTGTCCCCTCTCCCTTCCCTTCTTCTTCCCACATGGCTCAGGGTCTTGTCCATCCTGGACTCTCCCAGATGTCTCTGCCTCTGGCTAAGTCTTCCTTTTATCTACAATAAACCTTCTCCTCCACCAAACCTAGGAGCAGTCATGTCCTTCCTTTTCATTTCATTTTTTCCCCATTTCTCTGGTGCTGGAACCTGGGATTAGTATATAACTGGCAAGGAACTCAGCCCATCTGAACCAGATGCCGGTCTGACTTTCCCGGGGTCTGTACGGATCGTTCGTTTCTGCTGGCTTCTGCCATCCATCAATTTTGACCCCAAATGCTAGCGTCTGCCTTCTCAGCTACTTCTGCCTCCACGATCTATTTTCCTCTGTCCATTTCATCACAAAGTTTATCGGAAAGCTTCTTTGCGATGCGGTTCTGAGTGCAGCCATCGAGTTGGACCGCCAGTGGGGAGAGCTGCTTCAGCAGCTGATTTTCCTGTGCAAATGAGATTGTCTGCTTTCATCTTTATTAATAATGGTATTTTCAAAACCTTTCTAGACTCATGAGTAGATATATATCAAAGTGTTAAAATATTTATTTTACAATTCTTCTGATTTTTCTATTCTGTGGAATCTTTCATAAGTAGTGATTTATCATTTGCATAATTTCAAAGTTATGACTCAAATGATTTGAAAATGAGAGAGGAAAAAATCCATCTTGTCCTCTTTGCCAGCTCCTGTGAATCATTGTGTTTAACACATTATTTTTGTTCAGCTTTGGCCAGTCCATTTTAAATGTTCAGTTCTAGTGGTGTCAGAGTGTACACAATAGAATTAACTATCTCTGCAATTGAGGCTCTCCTGGGTGGGATGAGAAATATGTGGACAGTTTTGGTCATTCTGTTATGATCCACGATGACACAAATTCCTCAGTTCATACTTGGGGTTGCTTTACTTTTTACCCTTCTCGCTGGGGGCTGCTACTCTGTAGGTATTTCTTTAGAGCAGTCAAATATTGGTGCCTTTGTTTTGAGACAGGGTCTCCTGACTGGAACCTGCAGGCATAAGGGTTCCGAATGGGCAGGTGTCAAGTAGGAGGACCAGGGATGAGAAAGAGAAGACAAAACCAGCAGCTGGGCCCAAGAGGTCCTGTGGAAGCTGGTGTCAAGCAGGGTTATTCAGAAACAGCCTCGTATATACCATTTGCAGGCCAAGGTCAGCAGAGAGCTAGGTCTGAAAGAAGACGCAGCATTGGATGGATAGCCACAGTCCAGTGGGAAAGAGTTGGGACCTCAGAAACCAAAATCTTGACTCATTTGAGGAACTAGCCTCAGCTTCAGCCTGGCCTTGTCCAGTTTGGTCCTGGACAAGGACCTTTGACCTTTCATCAGGGCCTCTGAGAAAGTTTTGGGTCAGTCTGGCTCCCCACAGTCTTCTGTAGGCCAGGCTGACCTCTGACTCAGCATATAGCTCGTGGTTCTCCTGCCTCTGCCTCCCGATTCCTTTTTTCTCTTAAAAAAAATCTCCCCCCCCCCCCGCCGCCCCCGTTTCTCTGTGTCGCTGTCTCTCTCGCTCCTCCCCCGTCTTTAATTCTGGGATAAAGCCTCAGATCCGTTCTTCACTTCCTAAGTGCTGGGATCACAGGTATATGCCACCATGCCTAGCAGGCTCTATTCATCATGTTCTTAATAATCCAAACACTTAAATGGTGGTATTGAGTGGGCTGGAGAAGTGGCTCAGCAGTTAAGAGCACTGGCTGCTGTTGCTCATGACTTGGGTTCAATTCCAGCATCCACACAGTGGCTCACAACCGGAGTCTGCAGCTCCAATTGCACCTGGTTGCACAAATCAGATACCCGTTTTAGACTTCCGCAGACACCCTTTCTGGGACTCTGCACCAGGCAGATTACCTAGCCTGTCTGTCTGTCTGATGGACCTCTGGGGTCCTCCTGAGTCACCTCGCAGCACTGGGGTCACTAGTGTGCACTGGTGCATCAGCTTGTTTGATGCATGCTGGAGACCTGAACTCAGGTCCTAATACCCGTGCAGGAAACGCTACTGACCCAGCTGTTGCCCTAGCCCTGAGAATGTGCTCTCTATTCTAAATTTTGTAAAAACAAAAATGCTACAGCTCAAGGATTACTTTTAATTCTTCTTTTCTTATTTAAATATTGAGCCACGGCCAGTATCTCAGTCCACCTCCTCTTGCCCGGGGATCATGATGTAGCTCCTTCTCCAGCCCCCGGTCAACCTGCATGCCTCTATGTGCCACCATGATGAAAACAGACCGAACCTCTGAAACTGTAAAGCCACCCAATGAAACACTTTCCTGTGGAAGAGTCGCTATGGTCATGGTGTCCCTTCACAGCAGTAGAAAACTGAACCTTTTGTAAACTTTCTGTAAACATGTTAACTAGAACTGTTCTCTTCATTTTAAATTTGGAAACAAAATTCTGCTAGCCTGGAGATGAGATTTAATTCTCTTGGTTTATTTTGATCCTTGAACTATTTTAAAAATTATACGTCAATAACTGGGCTTTGAGACAGAGGTTTTATGTAATGTTTGCTAATGTTTTGTTATTTTAAATTCACTGCATGGATAGTAAAATTCTCACAGCATAGTACTTTTTGAAAATATTGTTCGAATTAATGTCTGTATATGTTCATTTTAAATTATATTAAAATGAGGTAAATGCATATTTATTGTAATTTCTGTTTTTTGCATGGGTTTGTATATGTTGCACGCATGGGGGTGGGTGCACACATCCAGTGTGTGCATGGTGGAAGCAGAGGTTGCTATGTTGGTCAGTGATTCTCCACGTTGTCCACCGAGGCAGGGTCACTTGCTGATCCTGGAGCTCATCCGGTCAGCTACTCTAGCACGCTAGCTAGCTTGCTCCTGAGAGCTGCCGCCACCTCTAGCGCTGGGGTGACGGGTGGAATGATGTGGGAGCTGGGATCTGAACTCTGGTCCTCGGTCTTTACGCTCAGAGCTGCTCCGAGCCATCTCCTCGGACCATCTTTTTATTTTTCAGCACTGTCGGGAACGGAATCCAAACTCTTGCCCACGCTAGGTAAGTGCACTACCTTTAAGTTTTATGCATTACCCTCTGGAAGGAAAAAGACAAACTGGACGATGTTGAAAGAATACAGTTTTCTAACCGTAAACGAAATATAAAGCAGAAGGGCCTGAGAGGATAGTACGGTGAGCGTCTGTCTCCAGAATTCCTAACGACAGCCATCCAGCCCCTACACGGGCCTTCCTGGGAGTGCAGAAGCGCTGGTTTTCCAGTCACGCTTGTCTGATGCTCAAAGTTAGCAGAGAACACGGATGCCTGTGTCCGTGTCCCAGGACTGAGATCCATTGCTATCTGTTGCCAGGGGAACAATTCACCTTGTTGTCAGTTCTGATTGGGTTTTGCCTGAAGCAAAGCCACCTGGTGGAGTAGGCGGTTCATCAATTCATTGTTCTTAGTTATCGGTATAGTCTGCTCAGCAGGGGGCGGGCTGCGCCACCTGAGAAGCTGGGGAGCCAGCAAGCCCACCCGGTAGGAACATGGCCATAATTCAGAGAAGGGAGGGCTAAGAGTTTACTTTTCCCTGTGTCAGTAAGGGCACTGCCAAGAACTAGTCTCCTAAGCTCCCAAACGCTCCAGTGGCATTCACGGCCCCAGGTCAGTAGGGGACAGGACCGGGAACACAGTGTGTTCTGGGAAGACTGGGAGCGGAGATGGGTCAGCTTCACAAGGGAGACAAACACTGTGTGGTCTGGATGGGAGCACACAGGTGTGCAAACTGTCTCACAGGGTCTTTGCATTAGTGATTCTAGAAAGGATTTTAGAGGTCCATTTGGGTGGAGGAGGTCACTCTTTCAAATACAGATGTCGTGAAGGAAAGCATGGAGAAAGGGGAGTGACACCGAGGACAAGGAAAGGGGGCAGAGACTGGAGGATGCAGCCAGGAGTCCAGCAGGTCTCCCAAGCTGGGAGAGACACAGAAGAGCCTTCCTTAATCTGCCTTAACCTGCCTAGGAAGGAGGGGCCTATGTCCTAGCTGCTGCTGTCACTGCCAAGCTCTAGTTTAGAGCTCTTTCTCCCTCCTTCGCCCCACCTATCACGCCTCGCCGCACCCCGACACGTCCCGCCCACTTCCTGCAGGCGGTAGTCAGCTGAGCCCTCAGCAAGCTTCCTTCAAGCTCTGTAGCTCAGGCACCGCTCTCCACCCGACCCCACCTCGTTGCCACTGTGTCTTGCTGGCCCGCTCAGCGGTGCCTTGAGGGTGGGCTTGCATCTTGTAATTTCTAGAGGAACTGTGGACCGAGCAGACAGATTTGGTGAGTGGTGAGACGGAAAAGTCTCCCTCTTTCTCATCTCTTTTTATAACTTAGAGGCGCCATAGATGGAGAAAACCTGCCCAGTGCCTTGATGGGAATTCCTCGTGGCTAGTGGTGGAGCAGGAGCAGGAGCAGGTCGAGGGGAAGGCAGATCTGTTCTTCCAAGTTGGGTCCAGCAGCTTGTGTGTTTGTCATCAGCCTCAGAGGATACCGGCGATTAGAGAGGAGCGAGGGGGTGGGACACAACGATGGAGGGAGAAGGGACAGAGAAGGGAGGGGGACTGGGACATGTAAGGGAAAGAGAGGGAGGGCAGACAGACTGGAAAGGGATTTCTAAGGGTTGAGCTTTGGGAGACGGGGCCTGAAGCCAGAAAGGAAGGGAAAGGAAGGGAAAGCTATAATAACTGAAAATGAATTTGGTGCTTCCTCTCAAGTTGGGCATCTGGCTGAGGCTCGTATCTGGACTGTGGGGAATATTGTTTTACTGAGGAATATCTTAGAATGCCTTGTCTTTCTGGGACTGTATGTGCCAGATGTATGACGGGTGCTCAAACTCCTGGTGCTCGGAGTTTGTTTCCTTTGGAAACTTTTTCCAGGCAGGGTTGCTTATATCTCAGGCTAACGTGCAGTTTCAACTCCTGCTCTTGCTAACTTAGATCCCTGGTGCTAACTTTAGAAGCATGTGTCACCTCATCTAGTGCCTCTATCTGCCCTTTAAGCAAACACTGGCAACTGAGCTCAGTCCTCTTCCAGGATGGCATTTTGTAGAGAAGGCATGGAGTGTGACACCCCATCTTTTCCTAAAGACCTGAAGTTAATTGCTGATTAAACACCTTCAAAGCCCCCTCCACCATACAGCTGAGGCGCTTGGCTGAGCCTGGACACGCGTCTCTTCAAGTGCTTCTTGTCTTTCTGCTTAAGAAACTCGTCCACTTGTTCTGAACTTGTTTTCTGTTGCAGACTGCCAGGACCCACCATACTCTGAGGGGACCGCCTCTGCTTCACTGCTCAGCTGGTGAAAATGCATGTCCTGATGACTTCACAGAGGGGTCCAGAGAGTGCGCACATGAACCACAAGGGCCCATGCTGCACTGCTCTCTGCTGTAGTAGCTCTTCCCCGCGTGGCAGCAGCCTAAGACCACCCAAGAGTTGTGGAGGGCAGAGCAAGCCAGTTCAGCTCAGCACGGTGGGCTCATCATGGGTAGCAGAGCGCCACACTGGCTTGCTGACATTGCTATTGTTGCTTCTGTGGTACATGCCCATGGCAGGTAGGATTGGGTGGAATGGGAAGGAACTGGGAAACGGGGAAGCCACTGTTGCTCCTGCCATCCCTGGTGGGCTCCTAGGGCTTGTGGCCTGCCATCTCTTACCCTGCCTCTTGTCATAGTGCAGATATATGTGTGTATGTATATGTATATATGTGCGTATATGTATATATGTGAGTATGTGTATATGTATATATGTGAGTGTTCTTGTCATAGTGCAGATATATGTGTGTGTATGTATATATGTGTATGTATATATATTATATGTGTGTATATGTATATATGTG
>NW_004949112.1:145999-150360 GCF_000317375.1 Microtus ochrogaster
TATGTGAGTGCTCTTGTCATAGTGCAGATATATATGTGTGTATGTGTATATATATGTGTGTATGTATATGTATATATATGTGAATGCTCTTGTCATAGTGCAGATGTATATGTATATGTATATATGTGTGTATGTATATATGTATGTATATGTATATATGCGTATGTATATGTATATATGTGTGAGTGCTCTTGTCATAGTGCAGATATATATGTATGTATATGTATATATGTGTGTGTATGTATATGTATATATATGTGAGTGCTCTTGTCATAGTACAGATATGCTGACTGGTTGCTCAGCTGTGCTTTGAGGACCTACAGTGTGCAGCTTGCCTTGACTGCATCCCTCTTGGTGCCTTGCTTCCTCACCATGGTGTGGGAACATGGACAAGGTTGGAGAAAAACTCCCTTTGTCTCACCCAGTCATCTTTACCAGAGGTTTCACAGAGGTGAAGAGGAACAGCTTCATCTCATGGTGACGATGTAAGGGTCTTAGTTCTGTAGCTCGAGCATCTAAGATAAGGGGCTGGCTAGTTCAGCTCCAGGACAACTTCCTGTTTTGTCATCATAGTAGAGAGGTCTTTCTTGCAGCTTACACACCTGTCAGTGGCTTTAATCCCATTCAGCCACTCATGCCATAATCATCTCCCAAAGTCCTTACTTCTAAGTGCTGTCCCAGTGGGGGTTTAGCCTTGACATATCAATTTGGGAAGGATGAAGAACTTCGTACTTAGCACATCACCAAACATGTTAACTGAAAATATAACATTTTTATTATACATGCAAATGGATCTACAGCGTTGCTGTGACTCCTGTCAGACTTCTTTGTGGAAATTGATCGGTTGGGGCTGCTGAGATGATCTGGCAGATTAAGCCTGATGAACTGAGTTTGCTTCCTGGAGCCCACATGGTTGAAGGAGAGAACTTACTTCCACAAGTGTTCTCTGACCTCTATGTAGGAGCTACACACTCATACACACCACTAACACACACACACACACACACACACACACACACACACACTAGGTAAATGTAATTTTTAGTTAAAAATTAATTATCTGGTTCTCAAAAGTGCATGGACCCCCTAACAGCCAACACAAGCTTATAAAGAAAGTACAGGGCTGGAGATCTGTCTGGATTAACAATGGCCCTTAGGTCAGAGCTGTTCTGAGCTATTCAAGGCTGTAACAGGGGCTGTTCATCACATTCCAGGGGCTGGGTACCAAGAGCCTCCTGTAACCGAGTTCTTTTATTTCCATAGGTGGGTTGGAAGTGAAGACTGCAGAGAAACCACAGATGGTATCCCTACATGACAATGTCACTATAGTCTGTGAAATCCCTGGCTCACCCCACCTGGACATCACGACTGTGGGAATCATCTGGTCTTTGAAGAATGAGTGGCATGAAGCCGAGGTCCCCATATATGAGTTTTATGGAAAGCACCTCAAGGCATTCCGACCTGGAGCCAGTGTGTCATTGTTGAGGCTAGAACGGGGAGATGCCTCCCTCCATCTGCCCAGGATCGAGCTGAGAGAGGCTGGAGAATACCGATGCAAGCTGGTGGTCACCCCTGACCAGGCAGAGGGAATAACCAGGCTAGATGTCGTGGGTGAGTCCTCAATGAAAGTTCCCTGTGGTTCCGATGGTGCTGGGGCTAGTGGTGGATGTGTGGGTGGCCAAGCAGAGCAGAGGGTTAGAACATGAGTGACAGGCTGGGGGAGGGCGTGGTTTTCAGTTCTGTCCGTTGCAACCCATGTCAAGAGGCAAATACTAAAGAGTATGAGGCAGGAGCATCTTGAATTTAAGGCCATCTGGGCTTACACATTTTGTGAGGAGTTATATGCGGCTTGATTGTAAAGTCCAGTCTCTGGCTCCAGCCCCTACTCCTGCTCAAACTAAACAAAACCAAAACACTTTGACAAACTTTAGCAACTGACCAGTCTCTCTGAACTTCAGCGCCCTTTCCTGTCCTCAGAGGTAGAGATAACCAGCCTAAGGGCTGTAGGGAAGCGCTCCGCTGGCTGCTGGCTGCCTCAGAAACAAGTGCAACACCTGTCCATGTTCACTGACTCTGCACCTCTGGGACAGGAGCTCGTGCCAGGCTGGGCTCCTCGGATCTCAGCTGATTCCATTTGCTACTTCCAACCTGAGAGACTGGGACGAACATTAAATATCTTTGGACATGGTCTCATTAAGTTGCTGGAAGGTGGCATGGGCAGTGACAGGTGTTTTTCTGCTGTTCAAACCAACCTTATCACAGTGCGTGTCTGTGACTGCTTCTGCCTTTGACCCCACGGCGTTCATCTGCAGTTACTTAGATCAGCGCCATTACCATTACCTGATGTCAGGGTGTTGTGCATTTGGGTGTTTAGTTAGACTCGCTGGCATAGTCTGTTTTTTTCTTTCTTTCTTTCTTTGAAGACAGTTTTGTGCATCCCAGGAGGTTGGCTCTGAACTTGCTGTGTGGCTGAGTACTTTGTCTATTTTGGATAAAAGACCTTTGTTGCCTGTGTATTTCACAAAATAGGTTCTTAAAGTCTTCCTTATCATTTTCCATTGCCAGCTTCTACACAGAAGTGTTGTATTTTTAGTATACTAACTTACTGTTTTTCCTTCATAGTTTATGACCTGACATTATTTTCTTATTTGTTTTTGTTTTTTGGAAAGTGGTTTCAGGTAGCCTAGGCTGGCCAGGATTTGCGGTGTAGCTGCAGACAGCCCTGCTTTCTGAGCCTCCCGCCTCCATCTCCCTGTGCTGGTAGTGCAGCTTGTGCCTGCTCACCAGGCTAGCCGTCTGTCCCATTGTCAGTGTCACAGGGCTGTCCTTAAGGACACTTCCTGGAAGGTGCTCGTGCCCCTCTGAATAGATCCAAATGACTGCATCCTCCTGCAGTGTCTCTTTAAACTGCACAGGGCATTTCCAATGCAAGCATGCTAAGAATCAGTAGTGTCCACTGCTGCTATGCTCCAGTGCTTTTTCATAATCTGAAAAATGTCTGACAATAGCTTCATAAACTCTGCTTGACAAAATTGCTGTGTAGATGGGGGCCACAGCACACATGCCAGCACCCTGCTGGCACTGCCACCAGCATACCAGAAGAGATTAATGTGTTCACTCACCACCCTGAGCACCTGCCAGGGGTCAAACATACCAATAAGGTCTTCCCTGTCGACCTCCAGAGAGCTCCCAGTCTGGTGTGATAAACTGTGTGGTCCCTAAGCTCATTGCTGGGATAGAAGCCATTCAGTGTGGTGTGAGGAAAGAAACAGGCGTTTGGCTCTAACCAAATTGTGGCTCTTTTCTATGGCAGCTTACCCAGCCATGGCACTGTTTGTGGAAGCGGAGCGAAATGGTGAAGGGCAGCGCATTATATGCGAGCTGGATGGATTCTACCCAGAAGCCTTTGCCATCAAGTGGGGGAGATGTACCCTGAAGGATCCCCACTTCCGAGTGATTACTGACGGCATCGTCACTGGTCCCACGGTGAAGAATGAGGATGGCACCTTCAGTGTTACCAGCTCTTTGGCCCTGAAGCCAGCTCTGCAAGACCGTGGGACTATCTACCACTGTGTGGTGTCACACAGATCCTTGCCTGTCCCCAAGAAGCTCAATCTCACACTGCCCGAGAAAGGTAAGCATCCTCCTGCTCCCACACACACACTTGAGGACACGTGACTGGATGCTTGGGATTTTGAGAAGTCTAGGATCTTTACTGGGGAAGGAGAGGAAATTTGGGGCTAAAGGAGAACAAGCTTCTAGTTCAGCTCGGACCCCAGAGTCAGCAGTCCAGATTTAGGTCCTGTGCTGATGGCCCAGAAGTAGATGGGGGGTGGAGAGGATAGTGCCATCAGGGCTGTTTGTCAGCTCAGAACAGCCTAAGAATCTGGATGTTCCTGTGACAGGGAGTGGGCAGCTTTTCAGCTCCTTGAAGACCAGGGCCAGCATCATCCTCCGAGGATAAGAGACTGTCAGGGACCAGGGAGCAGCTGCACCAGCCCGCTTTCTAGTCCCTTTATAGGTCCCTCAGTCAGTAGTCTGTGAGGTGTGTATCAAGATGAGGAGTCCATGGAAGGACGTGATGATAGTTAAGGCTTCCTACGAAGCACCAGAGTCTTAGGCTACCACACTCACTGCAGTTATGAGCTCATCCTGGTAGGGCGAGGGATTTGAGCTGGTATCTGGGCTGCCCTGACTGTGGCTCTAGTGTTTTGTGGAGATGACCCTGCTGATCAAACATCTCTTCTTAACTGAAAGGAATACAGAAAGTAAGGATCAAATAGGGCCGTGTGTGTGTGTGTGTGTGCGTGTGTGTGTGTGTGTGTGTGTGTGTGTGTGTGTGTGACAGAGAGAGAGAGAGA
>NW_004949112.1:150460-167238 GCF_000317375.1 Microtus ochrogaster
GAGAGAGAGAGAGAGAGAGAGAGAGAGAGAGAGAGAGAGAGAGAGAGAGAGAGATGTGGCTGTGCCGGGTGAGCTGTGGGAGACGGCACTGTGCCTAGAGTAAGGACTAGAAGCATGTATGAATGTAACTTAAATATGCTGTGTGTTTCTAATATGTATTTTTGTTCGGGTGGATGTGATTGTATATGATGTAGTCTAGAACACATAAAGTTGTGTGTGACATATAATGTGTGATATTACTTAGACCTTATTTTGTCTCTCGCATATGCCTTTCTCTCCTTCATTTCCCCTTCTCTCTCTTTCTCTTTCTTCCCTCCCTCCATGCCTTCTTTCTCCTTTCCTTTAAAGTTTGTATGTATGTATGTGGGGGCAGCAGAGAACAACTCTGAAGTCCGTCCCCTCCTCAAGTGGAAGCAATGATGCCACTCAATTACCTTAACTCACTGAGTTGTCTCAGACCCTCCGTTCAGGCTCACCTTGAATTTGCTATGAATCTAGGGTGCTCTTGAACCGTTGATCTTCCAACTTCTACTTCCAGAAGGCTAGAATTATAGGTCTGTGTCACTACACCCAGCTTAATACAGTGCTGGGCCTTGGTGCTTACGGGACAGACACTCCACAGTGGGGCGACATCTCCACATCTCCACTCCCTTCCTTTATTTATGTTTGAAACAAGGTTTCGGTTTTTAGCTCAATTGCCTTGAACTCCCGAACTCCCTAAGGCTGGACTTCCAGGTGTGTACCACCGAGCCCGCCATCAGACCATACTTGGCTGTGCTAAATACACAGATGTCCAGATGTACATTTTAGGAATGGTGGCACAGAGGCCTGGTGGCTGATCTCCGATGAGAAGTGGCACCAGCCACACAGATTTTAGCACCAGTCCTGTGTAGTCTTGGGCCCAGTAAGTTTTTTTGTGTGTGTGTTTGTATTTGTAATTATTCCTCTTGCTGTCAGAAAATGCCCCAACAAAGGCAGCTCAATGAAGAAAGGGCTTCTTCTTGGCTTCCCATTCAAGGGTAAGTCTGTCAAGGCAGGGAAATGATGGCAGCAGGTACTTGAGGCAGGTGGCCGCAGTGTGAAGTCAGGACACAGAAGGCCCTGAGCGCTCAGTTTGCCTTCTCCTTGCTCTGTCAAGGACCCCAACTTATTGAGCAATGTCAGGCACAGTTAAGTGTGTCCTCATTCCTCAGTTAACCTAACGTAGATAATCCTGCACAGATGTGCACAGAGGGTTGTCTGCTACATGAGTCTCGGTCCTATCAAGTTGACAGTAGTGACAATTCTAACATCCTCTCTTTCTCTCTCTCTCTCTCCAGGGTCTGTGGAGATATATGTTACTATTGTTTTTCCCAGTGTTCTGCTGGGTTTAGTGCTAGCTTTTTGGCTCTGGAGATGGTAAGTACCTTGAGACAAAGCACAGGTCCGTGTCTAGAACTTGGCTTCGGGGATTTGTGATAACAGTCACCAGACAGTGTCAGGAGCTCTGGGGATGGGTACTGGGGTTTCTGTGTTGTTTTCTGATGTTGCTTTAGGAAAAAGTTTTCCCATCTGGTCTCTTCTCCGTGACTCTGTAGAAGGACTGTGGAGCCTCTGCCTGTCCATGGGATACAACTTGCACTGGGAATCGCATCTTACCCTATTGTTGAGACCAGGGCTTTGAACTATGAATGGACTGTAGTGTCCTGCCACACACCAAGTCATCAACAGAGGGAGTCAGTGACCTTGGTGCTCATATTTTGTTAACACCTTCGTGGGCTAACTGACTACAAGTTTTCAGTGGGGGACCAAGAATTTCTAAGTCCCCATTAGATATTTCTAAATTAAATTTCTGATCCAAACAAAGAGAGTAGTGCAGTTGCTTTAGAGGATCAGGACCCAGTGCAAACGTGTTGGTTAGAAGGGTGTAGGTTGTCAAGTGGATCAGCATCATTTATGGGCCTGCCGAGACACCATCTGCATGGCTGATGCTTCTCATTGCACTGCATTCAGAGAACTGGGATAGTCAGAGAAGAAGATAAGGACTGCTGGGCTGCAGAGATGCTCGGCGGGTAAGCACACTTGATGCTCATATAGGGCCTGGGTTTTCATTTCCCAGCACCTACATGGTGACTCCTAACTCCTTGGGAACATCTGCTTATCTCCACAGGATCATGTACACATACGGTGAACAGAAACTCATGCAGGCCACACACAAACACACAGAAACAACACAGAAATAAGTCTGTTTTTAAAAGACGAAGAAAAGAAAGGCTGCTGATCCAACACAGGCCAACTATTTTCTGGGGCTTACTTTCCTGGCTAGGCCTGAGCCAATGGGAAACCTGCTCATAAGGTTTTATGGAAGGGTTTCTTGTGATGCTGATTGCTGTCTTTTGTTCTTGCCTTTTTCTAGCTGCTATGCAGGTGCTGCTACCACTTAGCAGGAACCCTTGAGTGAAAAGGGCACAAAGCCCGTGACTTGGCCTGAATCTCGCATCCATTTCTTCTGTCTTCATCCTTCAGTGTCCTTCACACGTGGACAGCTCCTTGACATGGGGTCCAGCCGTTTGACATGCTGTCAGCTAAGAAAATTTAAGCTGTAATTTTTAAAGATCAATTTTTAGGATTGTTTTCTATGTGAGATTCTTAATCATGAAAACACAGTATGGCGAAACTTCCAATGAAAGCAGTCTGCAAGGGGCATTTCTAGCTCTAAGTGTCTACTAAGATAAATATCTTGACGATACACCATAGGGCCTTGGAAAAACAAGCTCAAGCCAAACCTCAAATCTACAGTTGGAAGGAATTAAAATTAAGGCAGAGATTAATCAAATGGAAATGGAAAAGTATGTTAATGACTCCAGAGAGTCCTTTTGTATCAAATCCTTACTCAGGCTACTGGCAGAAAGCCAAGCCCCACCTTAATAAGATCAGAGATGAGAAAGGAGCCATCCAGAAGCTCAGGGAGTCCAGGACATTCTTTAAAAACAGGCATTCCACTAAATTAGAACATTTTTAAAGTATTGGATGAATGACTTGGTATATATGGTCTTCCAGAGTTAACCCCAGATGAGATAAATAATTTAAACAGATCTGTTAGGAGAAGTGAGATTATGTAATGATAATAACAGTAAGAGCAACAATGTCTTCAAACAAAGTAGTGTTCATCTCTGTCCAAACCATACATGGTTCTCTGGACAGCAGAAAAATATACATGCTTCTAACAAATCTGTAGTTCTTGCTAGGACTCAAAGTTATGAGTCTATTCCTTCTGTTTACAGATACCCGTTATCTGCTCTTTTTCTACAATATGGGTTTTTAAGTAAATAAATTTAAACTTCTATTCCTAGTTTAAACTTATCTCAATAGGCTTCCACTTGGCTGGCAGACGCATCTAGGCATCAGTGCTGACCACAGCCTGCTCTGAATGACTGTGAGCCCTGGACTTCCTGAAAGCTGATGTGGACCAGTCCAGCTGATGTGAACACTTCCTGTTCCTTCAATGAAGTCTGATGAGTGCCCCATTGCCTGAATGCTCCCCCCTGTGGCTAGCCTTTCAACCTGCTTGGGCCCAGATAACGACGCCCCAATGTCAGCTTGAAGCAGTTGTGGAAAGGAACACATCGTCCCATACCCACTGACCAAAGTAGGTTGAAAGGCTGAGACAAGGGGGACCTTCCTGGCATGGGGGACAAGATAACTACCTATAGTGTCTGTTAATACACTAGGTCCAGAGTTGTCAGTTAATGGATTTATTAATTTAAGTAGTTCCCTGCCTCCTTAAAACCAGGGGCAAGCAGGATCCAAGATTGGGTCCTGTCTTTGGTGCTTGTGAATATGAAAGGAAGTTCTTTACTTCCAACCATTATCACCTACCAGAGTAGGACTCAGCCATCGATAAATTTAATAGAGGCCTGAGTCTCAGTAGTTTACTCTGAAGCAATTCCTGGTTGCAGGAAGGACCATAAACTGAGATTACCTGGGCACCATCCAAAGCAAATGCCTAACATTCCAACTGCTGTAGATAGCACCACCTGCCAGCACACATTCACCAGCACACCCCTAGACAAATGTGAGCCAATCAAGTGTCCTGAACCTCAGAAACCCCTCACCCCCACCTTTATTACTATAAAATCCTATTCTAACTGAGCTCAGGGCTCTCTGTTTATTCCAATACGTTGGACATGCAGAGAGACCAAGTATTAAAATAAAGGCTCTTCGCCAAAAAAAAAAAAAAGTGTTCAAGCCCTGACATCACCGGTCAGAGCTACCAAAGGTTCAATAAAGCACTAACACCAGCCTTCTGAACATAGGAAAGAAAAGACCATCAAACTCTCTTAGAAAGTCAGCATTAGCATCATATCAAAACTAGATGAAGACATAACAAGAAAGGAAGTGGGTTTTTTTTAACATTTATTAATTTATTTATTTATTGCATGTGTGTGAGCTTGCCCATGGGTGTGGAGGTCAGGAAAGAAAATTACTGTGTTTTCACTAAACTCAGGCAGGAGACAAGGATGTCCACTTTCTCTGCTCTTATTCAATATACTTCTTGAATCTTAGCTGGGGCAGTATGACAAGAGAAGAAAACAGCTATTTATACCTATCTATTTGTCTATCATCTGTCTGTCTGTTTTTCTGTCTGTCTGTAATCGAGGCAAACAGAAGGAATATCAGGTCCAGTAAGATGGCTCCATTCCCAGAATACAAGTGAAGGCGGAAGGAGAGAGCCAACTTTGTATAGTTGCCCTTTGACCTCCACACCCTCCCCATGGCATGCCCTTCCCCCTCACACGCATACACAGTAAAACAGGAATGTGGAGCATAGATAGGAAGGAAACCCCAAGGTCTCCTTACGTGCAAGTGAGACGAGAGACCCCCAACAACCCCACCAGTGTACTGCGTATGTTGATGGTTTTAAAGTGACATTTGTAAGCAAGTTTTTAAAAGTGTTTTTTAGTGTCTTTGACTAGGAATTTGTAAAGCTGTGTATATGAACTTGATGTATTATTCAAAAGTTTACAAAACCAAGTGATCCATGGTTTCTCTCTTTTATATGAAATATATTGTGAGCAAGGAAAGACTTCACAAGCACAGTCCTGCTAGTTGAAGTCCGTATCTGCCTGTTTGCCTTGAAAAACGTGTTTTGTTGTTATATGTATGAGATGCACATGCACTGCAGAGAAATGGTCTGTTTGTGAACACGGTGCTAAAATCCTGGGAGGCCTTACAATGTCGTCCTACTGAACAAAACGCCTTAAGTTATTCTTCACTAATAGATGATGAATTCGTAGAGAAGAGGTCTCTGTGCATTGACAATGATCAGTGCTAGCTCCTTTGTATGCTAAAGACATTTGTGCTTCTGTTGTGTTACATAAGCCTTCTAAGATTCAAAGCTTAGGAGAACAGGAAGCTAATGTCCTCTAAACTAGAACTGTTACTGGTGCTATATGAGGCAGGATAGGAAATCAGGGGAGAGAATGGGGAGAGGATGGAGCCCCCTGCTGGGGAGTCTGGTTGGAGCCTCTCACCAGCTTAAAAAAGTTTCAACCATAATTCACATTTATGAATTGTGTGACTGTGGTCAACAATAGGAACATTTATGTGAAGGGTGTTAAAATAGCATATACCAGCCCTGCGCGACCAGGACCCCAGGGAAGTTCTTCCTCCTCCCCCATGTGTTCTCGGGAACCTCCTAGGTAAGAAGAGCTTTGTTTACAGTGGGATGTGCTAACTGCCTGTATTTCTACAACCTAGACTTGTTCCCCTGCCAGGTGCACTTCAGGGACCACCCTTTAGAGACAGTGACTTCCAAAGTCCTTCTGTGTCTAATCCAGACATAGCATTGCATACCTTTAAAATCTAGCACTGGGAGTTAGATCTTTGTGAGTTTGAGGCCAGCTTGATCCACATAGTGGGTTCGAGGCCAGCCAGGGCTACACAATGAGACACTGCCTCAAACAAGTAAGAGAAATAGTAAATTCTGTGTATTAGCATTGTAAAGCCTATGAAGGAAGGTTGTTCTCTGGGAAACCCATGACCTCAGGGTGCTTTTTAAATTTTTTCTCAAGTGCCGTTTTTTCAGTCCTTGTGTTTCAATGTATAGTAAAATCTCTTTGAAATAAACTCCAAATATTCTCCTCGATGGTTTGTTTTGTAATTCTTTTCTTCAGTGAGTCAGAAGCTGAATTTTCCGTGGCAACATTAAGAATCCAGCTGTACCTGAGTCAAGGTCTCCAAAAGATTGAAGAACTCTAGCCACAGGAGGCAGTTCTGGGCTGTCTCCACGCCAATGGCTGAAGCACCTTTTCTGGGCCTGGATTGGATTGTTTGGAACCCTGTGGGTGAATTCCTCTGGGCCTGCATGCTACTTTGGTTTCTTCTGTTTTCTGTCAAGACCCACATGGTGTTTAATAAGTACCCTGACTCCAGAAAAAAACAATCCTCAGAGCCAGCCACTCTGTTCTTGGGTCAAAGTGGGTGCTAGGCAGCCTTCCTGGGGCATCATTATGAGGCTGGCTCTCCAGATGTGGCAAGCCTCTGTCCTAGGTAGGGATTCTGCTGCTGTGAGGGAACACCACCACCAAAGCAACTCAGAGAGGAGAGGGTTTATTTGGCTTGCACTTCCATGTCACTGTTCATCATCAAAGGAAGTCAGGACAGGAACTCACACAGGGCAGGAATGTGGAGGCCATGGAGGAGTGCTGGCTTGCTCCGTCTGCTTTCTTATAGAACCCAGGATCACCAGTCCAGGGATGGCCCCACCCTCCATGGACTAGGCCCTCCCCCATCAATCACTAATTAAGAAAATGTCCTATAGGCTTGCCTACAATCTGATCTTAGAGAGGAATTTTCTTTTTCTTTTCTTTTTTTTAATTTTAAAAATTGTATAAGGCCAGATTATGAGGGCGTTATGAGACTGGGTGATCTGTCAAGAAATTTCAGTGACAAAGAGCAATGATCTAAAAAAACTTTCCATTTTGCATTTGGTATAACTATCTGCTAGTAATGTAACCATTTAGTTAACTACCTGTTAACTACCCAGAGAAATCAGACTTATCTCTCCAAACGAGGTAACAAAAGTGGATATGGGAGCAGGGAAGTATGTATCTTAATTAAGGGAGCCATTTGAGAGTTGGCAAGAGACTGGACTCTAGAGGGGTTCCCAGGTGTCCAAGGAGATGTCCCCAGCTTGTTCCTTGAGCAGCAGAGGAGAGGGCGCCTGAACTGGCCTTGTCCCATAGCCACACTGATGAATATCTTGCATATCACCATAGAACCTTCATCTGACGATGGATGAAGATAGAGACAGAGACCCACATTGAAGCACTGGACTGAGCTCCCAAGGTCCAAATGAGGAGCAGAAGGAGGGAGAACATGAGCAAGGAAGTCAGGGCCGCGAGGGGTGCACCCATCCACTGTGATGGTCGATCTAATGGGAACTCACCAAGGCCAGCTGGACTGGGAGGGATGGAGCATGTGATCAAACCGGACTCTCTAAATGTGGCTGACAATGAGAGCTGACTGAGAAGCCAAGGACAATGGCACTGGGTTTTGATCCTACTCCATGTACTGGC
Source organism: Microtus ochrogaster (assembly GCF_000317375.1). Taxonomy (NCBI): domain Eukaryota; kingdom Metazoa; phylum Chordata; class Mammalia; order Rodentia; family Cricetidae; genus Microtus; species Microtus ochrogaster. The sequence goes on from NW_004949112.1 coordinate 158,020, forward strand.
TTTGTGGGAACCTAGTCTGTTTGAATCCTCAACTTCCTAGACCTGGATGGAGGGGGAAGGACATTGGACTTCCCACAGGGCAGGGAACCCTGACTGCTCTTTGGACTGGAGAGGGAGGGGGTGGGGGAGGGAAATGGGAGGAGGGAAGGAGGTGAAAATTTGTAATAATAATAATAATAAAAATAAAATACAGTAACTTTTTATAAAACCACAGGTACTTAGCTGAAATTAAGACATGGGTTGTTAGTATCCAGTCACACCTTAGCCCTGAATCTTGGGAACCTGGCACAGTGCATCACCCTGCTGCCCATGGTAAGCAGTGTGCTGACTGTACGCAGGTGCAAAGGTCCCTTTAAGGGACAAACTCCGCCGACTCCTGATCTTTACGTTGCTCTTCTGAAGAGCCAATTAGGCCTTTGTCTTTCTCTCTCAGTCTCTCTCCCTTCCCTCCATTTTACTTTCCTCTCAATAAACTCCACACTCAAACTCTATCTGCATGGCATATTTGTCTCCTGCCCACATGGTGCTTACCTGCCATGGGACCTGCCGGGGTCCCTCTCACACCATAAATCATAACATAGGTCACTCTAGAAAGCAGAGTATGAGAACAGTATTACTACAGCATCACTGAAGGCCAATGCGCCATGGCCGAACACCCTTTAGGTGTGCTTTGTGTGTCTTGTTCTTTGAAATTCTGTTTACTTAGATGGCACATGGTAGGATGACAACTGACAGTTTACCGTTGACACAAACCTCCTGAGAGATATTCTGAGTGATGTGCTAAATGCTAAGATTAGGGAAACCCTTCCCAAGGCCACAGTGGCACGCACACCCTTTCAACACAACATCTGCCATCGTCAATGTCAGCTTGCAGCTTCTCTTCACTTCCACAGAAGTCAGCCACAGCTTTGTGTAACCAGTGACTCAGTATGAATTGAATTCTCTCCAGCACTTCTAATGGAATCAATTCTCTAGAAATGCCATAAAATCCATGGCCAACCTGGATGGCAGAGTTCCACAGCCTAAAACGGTGTAACTCATATCTCAGTCATGACCAGGAAAACGAGCATCTTGATGGTCTCCAGCACTCCTCACGCTGTGCTCAGGTACAAAGTCAGCGTAGCTTCTGTGCACAGTCCAGGGTAGTGGCACAACCTTTGTATTTCCCTGGCTTCGACCATGCCAATGGTGCTCACTGGTAGCAGAGAGCCATTTCCTGTTGTGTTAGTCTGGAGCAGAATTCTGTGGAGGTGCTCTCCTGCCACAGGCAGAGGATCAGAGGATGAGGGAGGAGTCAGGAGACGTTGCATCCCAAGCTTGCTGGGAGTCATTATCACAGTGGGTTGAAGCAGTCTGCACACTGAGATCATCAGGTTCTCTTGTGCTTGCTGTCCTCTGTAGGCAATCTCGGCAGCACCGCTTGCTGGCCTTCTGTTTTGTTAGTTTTGTGGTCTGAGACTGTCTTTTCCATTACATCTAAATCGTGATCCTGGTCAGATGAATCTTGATTGATGGGAACTCTTTTGAACAGGTCCTCAGAAGCAGAAGAAGGCATAGTCCTCTACAATGCATTTCTGTAAGGGTCTTCAGGCTTTTGGATGATCTAAAGACAAAGGCTTATTCTTGCTCCATGTCCTGGTCTTCATCTTCTATGACCACTGGAGTTAATTTATTCTTAAAATCTAATCTGATTATCTTGGGCCAGAAAAATAAGCTGATTTTGGTCTCTCCTTCAAAAACAAGGACTCCTGCTGGGGTTAGTTCCAAGCCATAGTCATTCCCATCTCTAGCCTTAACCACGTGTGTGTCAACTTGATACACTTCTAGCTGTTGACTTTATTCAGAAAATTGGTTTCAGTTTGTGCTGGTGTCTGACCTCTGCATTCCTTCATTTCACAAAAAGTATCCAGTTCCATCTCTTCAGTCCTGAACTCAAAGGTGAGTCCAGGACTGTGTCCCGTACATTCATCATTACCAAGTTCAGCTTTCAGGTCATAAGCTGCCAGCCGAACTGCTGTATCAAAGGGAGACTAATTTCCCACTGAAAATATCTTGTTTTAACTGAATAACAATTAAATACCAGTTAGCTCTTCATGAAGATTATCTGGTTCCAAGAAATAAAACTTAAAGATGAAGACAATAGGGTGAACCAATTTTTGCTTGCTTTTTGTACCATCCAACCAATGTGCTACTTGGGCTGAATCCATAAACCTCAGACAAAAAATAGTCACTTTCCATCAAATCAGGTGATACATAATTTGACCCAACAGCTTTTTCCCTTTGGCCTTTTGTTTTTTGTCAAGTCCACACTAGCCAGAAGAGACACCCTGCATGTGATGATGGACTTGGCATCTCCAGCGGCAAGAGTGTAGGTGCAGTGCACTGTGCCTCTTAGAGTCGCTTCTCGGTGTGTTTGCACATAGGCCGGTGGCCAGGAAGCTCAGCTCTGTCACTGTACTGGGGGTGGGGGGTGAAGACCATGTAGCAACAGAATGGCTGGCATTTGACACCTGGGAGAGATGCCCAGCTGGCTTGAGGGGAGGACGGATCTCAAGAGACACTGAGAATCCCCTGGAGGCACTTTCTTAATTGAGGTTCCTTCCTTTCCGATGACTTTAGCTAGTGACAAGCTGACACAAGACTGTTCAGCACAGCCTTTGTCTTACCTTCAAGAAAATTGTCCAGGTGAGGCTCCACCGATGTGAAGCAAGCCTTCATTGACCCAGAACTCAGGATCTCACAAAGCAGCAATGTACCCATTCACAAACATCCAGTCCTGTGAATTCCCAAACTTAAAGACCCAGAAGGTGAGAGGCACAGTTTCTTTTTTTTATTTAATTAATTTTATTATAATTTTTTAAGTCAGGTTTCCCTTTACATGTTAATTTATTTATTATTTCATTTTATTTATTTATTTATTAATTATTTATTAAAGATTTCTGCCTCTTCCCTGCCACTGCCTCCCATTTCCCTCCCTCTCCCCCATCAAGTCTCCCTCCCTCATCAGCCCAAAGAGCAATCAGGGTTCCCTGACCTGTGGGAAGTCCAAGGACCACCCACCTCCATCCAGGTCTAGTAAGGTGAGCATCCAAACTGCCTAAGCTCCCACTATCCTGAGTGAGGTAAGCCAGACCCAAAAAGAGGAGCATGGGATGTTCTCACTCATATTTGGTTTCTAGCCATAAATAAAGGACATTGAGCCTATAATTCATGATCCTAGAGAAGCTAAATAAGAAGGTGAACCCAAAGAAAAACATATAGGCATCCTCCTGAATATTAACCTTCATCAGGCGATGAAAGGAGACTGAGACAGAGAGGCACAGTTTCTACTGACTCTGTGTTGGGGAGGTTGCAGGGCCGGGTTATCCCCAGCATACTTTTCTGGCTCACAGAAAAGTCTAACAAACCACACACTGCTTCTAGGTTAGAACCATTTCATTGGCTCTGTGGGGAAGCCAGAGGTAACTGTTCTTCCCCCATTGTTCAGTCCCCTTGAATTCAATGTCACAATCCCCTTAACAATGCAGGGAAAGGCCAAGACTGGGCATTGGGATCTGATTGGAGCCACCATTGAGGGAAGTGCTCCCCAGAGAAGTACAATGTGGATCCCAGACAACATGTAGCAATGGCCATTTCTCGGGGGACCTACAGTGGTGTCTTCAGGTGGAGAATTCAGAAGCATGGCAGAAATCATGAGCCTACTCTGTGATTCTTTCTGTATCTTTTCTTTTTCTTTCCTTTTCACATACGAGCAGACACAGGAGAAAGCAAGACTAGGAGAACTGGACATCTATTCCTGAGAACTTGTCTTTGCTGCATTTTATAGAACTGGGGCCACTTTAAAGCAGAAAATGTATAGAAACAGAAATCTGCCTATGTTTCTTATCTGGTCTGGTCACAGAACAAGTTAGACAATGGAGCAGTTTTGCCTAATATGGAAATTGGGACTATAACAGAATTTTATACCTGGAGGGGTTCTGCACAGAGGTGGGGAAGGATCTCCAATCTTTTTCTTCTTTTAGATGAATCCGTTCTTGTTGTTGAGAGTGTCATTTCAATCACAACATTTTTCCCTTCCCTTCCCTTCCCTCCCTCTGAAGGGTCTGCAGGTCTCAGTATTCAGATCCTGATGTCGCTGTGATGAACCCCACTGGGGGTGGCTTGTAGGATTTGCTAGCCTCATTGAATGAATGTACAATGATTCCTCTAACTTAGTTCTTGTTTGTAGTGTTCCAATCAGTATTTATATATGTTTACTTTAAATGTCTTAAAATCATAAAAATTCATAACATTAGCTGTAATTTCCTTTTTCTTTTTCTGATGGTGCTGGGGATTGGCGCAGGGCCCTGCCCACAGCTGGTAGATGCTCAATCACTAAGATTTAGCTCCTGTGCACAGCAGGCAGGTACTCAACCAGTAAGCTTTAGCTCCAACTTCTGAAATTTTCTGAAGCAAAGGACAAATTTGAAGACGGCACAAGACTACAGTTCACAATTGCTAACACAGCAATCCCAGGCCCAAGGGCCTGAGAACTTGTCACAGAGAAAGATTGTGTTCCCAGCCTTCCCAGGGGCAGCCATGCAGCTCACTGCTTTCCCCTTTCCCAGGGAGTGCAGACTTGTCTGCATCCCGTGCCAACACAACATGGGACAGAGACACCGAGGGCACAGGGTAGAAGCTTGGCCACACTTCAGAGAAGGGACAGTGTCAGTTAATTTTCTTCCCTTTGCCAGGGCAAGCTCCAGCAAGACCCTAATACCACCCCTTCCTGCCTGACTCTCCAGGTCTCAGGGACAGGGCCTAGAACACAGAAGTTCTAGGGGGAAAGGGAGGTGGGCCAGCCTCACAAGGAGATGTGTCCTACATGGATGGGACTGTGACCCACAAATGTAAATGATGGCGGAAGGTCATTGGTTAAGTAATAAAGAAACTGCTTGGCCTCATAGTTTAAAACATAGGTGGGAGGAGTAAACAGAACAGAATGCTGGGAGGAAGAGGAAGTGAGGTAGATGCCTCAGACAGACTCGACAGCTCTGCTCTCTGGAGCAGAGGCCATGCTCCCCTCTCCTGGGCAGATGCAATGAACTCCGACCCAGGATGGACGTAGGCTAGAATCTTTCCCGGTAAGACTGATGCTACACAGATTATTAGAGAATGGTTGATCGGGATATGAGAATTAGCCTGTAAGGGCTAGAGTTAATGGGCCAAGCAGTGTTCAAAAGAATACAGTTTGTGTGTTGTTATTTCGGGGCATAAGCTAGCCAGGCGACCAGGAGCTGGGGTGACGGAATGCAACCCGCAGCTCCCTACTACATGTATAATTTGGGAATGTGGGCTCATGTGATAAAGGATGTTTGCAAATGTGATTAAATGAAGAACGTCAGACTCATCTGAAGAGCAGCCATCCTGCCAGCCCCTGCGCCATCTATCCTTTAACCTGGCTCCTCTGACGAGCATCTTGTGTGCTCCTAAGTTGACTGTGTTGAATACTGCAGTAGATAGGGGTGTGGGGTAGGGCGTAGATATTCTTAGAGTGACTTGAGTTCTGTTGAAGTGCTCCTACGGCACTTCTGCTTTTAGTTTGTCTGTCTGTCTGTTTTTTTTTTTGTTTTTAAAGAAATCTCATACAGATTTCCACAATGGTTGTACCACATTTCTACCCACTAACCTCAACATTTCCTTCCTTCTTTCCTTCCTTCCTTCCTTCCTTCCTTCCTTCCTTCCTTCCTTCCTTCCTTCCTGTTTCCCTCCCTCCACCTTCTTTCCTTTCATTTCTTAAGATAGGGTGACATGTAGCACAGACTGGCTTCAAGCTTGTTAGACAGCTGAAAATGACTTGGAACTCTTGATCCACCTCCCAAACACTGGGATTGCATGGTTTGCTACTGTATTAGTCAAATGAAGACCTTCTGCATTACTCAAATTCCCCAGGTCAGTTGGATAACAGAACTTATAGAATGAGTCACTCTCCATATAAATTTGAATATATATGAATATATATTTATATATGTGAATGAATAAAGGAGATTTATTAGAATGGCTTACAGGCTGTGGTCCAGCTAATCTAACGATGGCTGCCTAAGAATAGAAGATCCAAGAATCCAGTAGTTCTCCAGTCCACGAGGCTAGATGCCCCATCTGGTCTTCAGATACACTGTCATCCCGAAGAAGCAGGCTCTTTTGCCAGTGCAAGAATGGACTTGCTACCGAGCAAATGCAAGCAGGCCCAGAGCAAAGTTTCCTTTTCTCCTGTCCTTAAACAGGCTCCCAGCAGATGGAATGGCCACATTAGAGGTGGGTCATCCAGCTCCGAAGATCTGGGTAAAAGGCGTGTCTTCCCTTCTCAGAGGTCCTGATTAGAGTGCATCTCCAAATGAGGCAAACGTCCCTCACAGGTGTGCCCCTCCATTTGGGGGTTTTAGTTAATTCAGATGCAGTCAAGTTGACAACCGAGACTAGCCACCATGCTTCAGAGCCTGGTGACGACCATTGGGCCTAAGATGGGGCAAGATGTGATCTTGGTTATTTGACTGCGTTTTCCTGAAAGGAACATGTTGAATCTTTTCCGGTATATTAGATTCTTACATTACAATTATTTATATATACATATGACTGTGCACATATCACGGCATGCATGTGAAGGCCACTTGAAGACCATATGGATACTAAGGACCAAACTCAAGTTGTGAGCCTTGGCAGCAGGTGCCATTATCCACCGACTCCTAACACTGGCCCCATTTTTCTTATATATTGGTGATTTGTGATTTTGTTGTTGATGTTATTTGGGTCTTGGGATGCAGCCTCACCCTGCTGCCCAGGCTAGCCTTAATCCTACAGTAATCTTCCCGCTTCAGCCTCCGAGTGCTGCGATTGCAGTCATGAGCCACACGCCTGCCGTGCAGCGCACTTGAGAACTGGTAATTCTGTTTATGTGCACATCACTGAAAGGAGTGCTTATTCTCCTGCTTATACCTCTGGGTTCTTTATGTAGTCTCTGTATTAATCCCCTGTCAGATGACTGGCTGCAAAGATCCCCTCATTCTGCAGGATGTCTTCACAGTGTTGCTTCCCTTGCTACGCGGAAGGCCTTCAGCTCGCTACACTCAGCTTTCCAGTTATTGGTGTTCACAAGGCACTGGAGTCTTTCCAGACCGTCTGTGTCTATTCCACTCTCTTGCTCTCCGCTAGGTGTTTCAGTCCCCCACATCTTACATTAAAGTCTTCTTGTGAGTTGCGTTTGTGCAACGTGAGAGACAGAGATGGGGACGCTCCTTCTTCTCATACGGATATCCGGTTTCCCCACATCGTGTGTTGCAGAGTCTGTCTTTTCTTCTGCGTACATTTGTGGTCCCTTGTTGAGAATCAGGTACTATGGCTGTGTGGGCTTTTTTTCCGGGCCCTTTCTCCAGTTCCATCTCAGTGTCCAATAGCGTGCTGGCTTTGTTACTATGGCTGTACAGTGCAATGTAAAATCAGATATTATGACTCCCCTGGGATTTCTCTTTTGCTCAGGATTGTTTTGGCTTTTCTGTGTCTTTAGTACTTCCTTACGAATTTCAGGAGAATTTTTTTTCTAAGAAATACTTATTTTATTGAGCCTCTGTTAGGTTTGCTTGTTACATAGCAAAAACTGACTGATACAGTTCTCAGGAAGCTGACTGTTACCAAGAGCAATGTGATAGAGGCAGGCGAAGCTGCAAGGTCCCTGCTGAGAGAGTGTCTGCCCTGGGTACTGGAGTCAGCTGACATCCTTCCAAGGAGCCAGCAGCATTTTAGCTAATGTTCTCTTTCTGAATAGCTCCAGCCTGACTGAGCACAACAGGAGGTCCCTGTTGGGGCAGTGTCTCTCTCCAAGAGATTGAGGCTCTTCCTACTCAACCTCTCCTGGTTCCTTCCTCCTCTCCATTCACCAGCCTGTACCGTGAGCCGAAAGCCTCCCTCCCGCTTGCTCTGCTCTGTATCTTCCAAAGAAGCACCCCTGAAGCACTTGTACTTCTGATTCTACCTCTGTGGCTGCTTCACTGAGGCCCCAGTGACACAGCAAAGACTGCAGGACTCCACAAAAGACTCGGCTCGTTCCTGACTGCCTCAAGGTGGACAGTGGTAGTTTTTATCCGAAGATGGTGGAGAACAGATTCTTAGCTGATTTCAAATTGCTCTCTGGGTGGCCTTTCTTGATGACCCATAATAGGCCATGAAGGCACACTGTAGGGTAAGGGATTCTACAGTAAGATGATTTGCATGCTACCCCCAAGACAGATGGGAAACTGGGGGCATAGCAGGAAGTGGACCCCAAGCAAACTGTCCTAATAGTGTATGCTGTTTGTTTCTCTCTTAGTTACCATGAAATACCTCCCCTCCTCCTCCAGTTATAATGTCATCTGACCAAATGGGGACAAAGAGCAGGCAGGTAGAGCTCCCCGATTCTGGTTGGCTCTGACTGCAGGACAAGGGTCTGGGAGTTCGAGGTGCACTTACATTGCAGCAAGTGAGATGGCTTCAGGGTGGGGAGGCTCAGAGCTAACACAAGAGGAGAGCTGCTGGTGCTGACCTGTCCAGGCCGAGCCTTGAGTGGGCCGTGGGGCGCAGATGCACTTGAATCCCATGGTCTCTGGGAGGTGCTGAGTCAGGCAGCACTTCAGAGGGAAAGATTTATTAGGGGATTATTAATGCCGTAGGCAGACAGACGGCCTGGTGAGGAGGAAGAGACAAAGCGGAACTCCTCTCTCTTATTTCTGAGAAATGAACAAGGTCCCATGTCACGTAAGTAGCCCATAGGATGTAGGTGCAGGCTATTTGTCCCTGGCTGCTGTGTGGTTGAGGAAGGATTTATTTAATGTGTGTCCTTCATATGTGATGGTCACCACAGCCCTCAGCTTCTAGGGGAACCCAGAACACTTCTTTTGAGGAACTCAGAACTAAGGCATTGAGTGGCACTTGTCAGATCTCTGAGGCGGTGAGGATTACAGAGGCACGTGCTATCTATGACAGCATGGAGGCCAAAATGGGCGGGGCCTGACTCAGGATCTAACATTCGGTTCATTACCACCAGGACCTAGAAAGAATCAAGGTGAGGTGACAGACAGATCACACCCTGGACTCACATCACTTCAGACTGGGCCTGCCAAGAGTGGGGGGAGAATGGAGCATAGTAGGACCCCATTTCCCTTCCTGTGAGCGGATGCAGTGCCCCAGGACCCATTTCCCTTCCTGTGAGCG
>NW_004949112.1:167475-202426 GCF_000317375.1 Microtus ochrogaster
CCAGGACCCATTTCCCTTCCTGTGAGCGGATGCAGTGCCCCAGGCAGGTGGGCCCGGGAGAGAGGCTGCCAGTCTAGATCCCTGCCCTGGTCTCTGGCTCTGCTCTTACTGTCCTTCCTCTTCCGCTCTCCTTTGGAGCAGGAATAGACCTGTCGTTCTTCAGACCCACAGCAGTCTGGGGATGTGAGGACATGGCGCATGCAGAATTCCCGTCGTCTTTCTCAGTCACCTGCATTCATTGATAACTCAAGCTGTACGATTTTAAGACTTTGGAAGGGGACACTGAGACCTGTGGGGAGACAGGGATGCCTCCCCCTGTTGACAAGAAACTGCCCAGGGAAGACGTCAGGAAGGAACCCAGATGAATGACAAATCTGTAAAGAGGCCACCTGCAGGGGAAGAGAGGGTGCTGTGTAAGCTTGGGTGTCATCTCAGAAGGGACACCCCCTGGAGATGCCCATCCCCAGGTGTCAGACCCGAATGGGTTTCCGGTTTACTTTGCCTGTTCATTTCCAGACCAACAGACACTCCCCGAGGAGAAGAGAGCAGCGTGGCTCTCCTCCCCTGTGCAACTCAGACCTCGTGCTCTGGAAATGGCACTCGCATGCTGAGCTGGGGACCAAGCGCTGCTGTGTGTCCCGCCCCAGGCTGCACTATCGCTGCTCGACTTCTCACACAGTGGACTTAAAGGCAAGAGAGATGGACGGGTGTCCACGCAAGTGGAGCGTAGACCAGTGAGGACCCTGTGCTGGCGTGGGTACTTTGGGCATGACTGTCACTTAACAGAGTGGTCCTGCTACCACTCCCAAATAAGGGAGTTCCAGGCTTCCCTGAGCACATTTCCCCTCTTATTCTTAACTAGCAATACTGACTGGCTACCTCTTCAAGACTTGAATTTTCTCGTTTCTCTCTGAGCTAAACTTTCAGGCTTGGGATCTCTGATAGTGGAAATCAATTCCAGCAGTCCGTATTTTCTTGTTTTATGTAGGTCTTCTCTGTAGCCAGCAGGTGGCACCGTAACCTCATTTCTACCGGCTTCAGGCTGTCTTATCAGGGAGATGGAAAGAAGGATATTTGGAAGGGCCACCTAGGCTGCTGCTATTCAGCAGATTTTGCAAGTGACTCTAGCTCCTCCCTGTGGCTTTAGGCATAACTAGACTAGAGTCCCAGGCGGAGACTACACCTGATTTATAGATCCCAGCCCTGAGGGGGCTTTTTTTTAACCCTTTCTCTGTAAACTGGAAAAGCTAGTTCTGCTGAGGTGGAATCAGCACTGGGGACTGTGTGTGAAGGAAGAGGGCCAGGAGAGGATAGTTCAGAGGTCAGATTGGTAGCAGCAACTTCCTGGCTCGCCATCCCTGCCTCCGAAGTATTCCGAGGCAGCTCCTCCCTGTCTAGGGGCAGCCATCTTTAGCGTGGCTCTACCTGTAGCCCTGGGTTGCGGTCATGTGCACAGCCCATCCACCCACAGTTCATTCTCTCACTGATCATCTACTTAGTTCCAGACGCCGACATGGCACTGACCTGGAGAGGACATACGTTTAGGGATGGGGAGGAAGACCCTTAAACACAGGCAAAGAAGATGGCCCACGTCACAGAGGAGAGAAGGGAGCTCTCTCCAGGGCTGGTCAAGACGAACCATTGGCCTGGGGTTTTTATGACTATCAGCAGAGGAGACCATCCTTGATGAGGAGATAGGGAGCTGCAAAATATCCCACACAGTAGTGAAGATCACAACTCAACCCACTTTGGCGGCTATGGAGCAGGTGACAAGCAGGCGGACATCAGCGAGGGGGGCAGAGACAAGGACACCAGCCCTGCAGTCCAGATATGAACTGGGAGGGGCACCAGGCAGAGCAACGCATCACCGAGAGGCAGTGGAAAAAAACACCTTTTTGCCGTAACATACTTTTAGTGAGCTTTCTCATCACGTGGCTAGCTCAGCAGCAATCACAAGAGTTAGCATTTATTGAATACTTGTTATGAATCGGCACTTCTGAAGCGTGTTACATGTGCTTGTCCACCTGCTCCGAGTCAACTCACTGAGGTAGGGACCATTAACATGGATGAGACAACTGAGAACAGAGTCCTACGCCGGGATTCAGGATTTGAGCTGAACCACACACTGATTAGCCCACACCTCTCTGCCCCTCCCTGAGGGTACTTCCGCCCCCAGCAGAGTCTCAGGAGGGAGGCCAGGCCCTCACTTATGGTGTCTGGTGGAGGTCAACCGGCTAAGGTGGCCAGACAGACTGAGTTGGTGGGAGGAGGAGCCTGAGGTGGGAGGATGAAGCCCTCCCGAGGTCAGGGAAGAAGAACCTGCTTTCCGGGCCTCCCTGCCAGGGCCATGTCGGGTGGCAGACGCTGGCAGGGCCCTCTTTTTTCCAGCAGCATGCCCTCTGCCTTACCACAAGAAAAGCCCCGAGTTCAGGCCGCAGGCCGGAGGCTTTATTGAGAATGAGGCAGTAGAGTTCTGGGCAAGGACACATGACCCTGCTCTGAGAACCCAGGCTCAGGTCAAGCCAAGAGCCTTGCCTCGGGAAGCTCTCTTCCCTCCCCGCTGAACTTTCCAGTACTTCTTTTTCTAGCAAGTGAGATAAGCCATCCCTATCCACCGGCATCCTCCAGAAGCCGTGACTCACAGCTACCCGTGGGGAGCCAGGAGCAGAGTGTGCCTGGACTGCATCTTGTATGGCAGGCACAGGACCCTTCTGAGCACCCCACTTCCCAGCCTCTCGGGGTGGGAACAAAATGAGGCAGTAGGTGGGACACAAGATCTCCAGTCATTTTCCCCCTGCTTTGTCCCCTTCTGGCAGCAGTGTGCCCTATGGAGGCCAGCCTGGGCAACCGTCCTGCCCTGCCTGTGTGAGCCCCTCAGCTCTCACGCTCTCACACTGGCCTCCTCCAAAGACTGGCAGGATTCTTCAACCACCTCTTTTACAAGGCATGAATAGGGCTGGGGCCTGGCCAGGTATTTCTTAGTGGCTACAGAAACAACAGTAGACACCCAACTTGGGGGTGGCTTTCCCCCAGTACCTGTCGTGAAGGGTCAAGAGTGGCTTTGAGACCTTAACTTTAGGAGCCCTGAACCTTCTATAGCCTCCCCAATGTTGGGGAGAAAGACAGGGGTAAAGCCTGTTCTGAGCTGGGAGGAGCAGGAACAAAAATAACCCGGTACAGGCTCCTGCTGGGGCCAGAAATAGCATAGTGACAACTGCCTTGTACCACCCTGGGCACACAGCGGCAGGGAGGCTGAGCCCAGGAGGGTCTTGTCACACAGCAGACCCTCACCTGGCCAAGGGGCTCGCACCCCGTCCACTCTACATACCATACTTTACTCTCCATGTGCCCACATAAGTGAGTGGGGGCCCGAGGGACTGCAATTTAGGACAGGGAATCCGGAGAGATGCTAAACTTGGGCTTGGCCTTCGCCACAGCCACACTGCGCTTGCGCAGAGGCCCTCGTGCCGAGGCGAGAGTCAGGGCATCCAGCAGACTGCGGTCCTCATCAAGTTGGCGAGCTGTGCAGAGTGGTGTGGGCACTTTAACGGTGTTACCAAATTTGGAGTAGTCCACAGAATATCGGCCGTCCTCCTCGGCCACAATGGGAACAAAGCGCTGCCCCCATAGAATCTCGTCAGCTAGGTAGGAGGTGCGGGCCTGGGTGGTAATGCCTGTAGTTTCTACCACGCCTTCCAGAATGACAATGATCTCCAGGTCTTGGTGGTGGTGCAGGTCACTAGGAGCCAGGTCGTAGAGAGGGCTGTTGGAGTCGATGACGTGGTAGATGATGAGCGGGGCCACCAGGAAGATGCTGTTGCCACCCACGCCATTCTCCATGGGGATGTCCACCTGGTGGAGAGGCACGACCTCACCCTCAGGGCTGGTGGTCTTGCGCACCACCTGCATGTGGATGGTGGCGCTGATGATCATGCTCTTTCGGAGATCTCCCACGCGAAGCATGAAGCAGAGGCGGCCATGGCGCAGGGTGATCACAGCATGCTTGCTGAAGATGAGGGTTTCTGCTCTCCGATGGGCCTGAGCCGTCTTCATGAAGATGCAGCCCAGCATGATGGCGTTGATCATTAGCCCTACGATATTCTGCACAATGAGAATAAGGATGGCCAGAGGACATTCCTCTGTCACCATGCGCCCACCGAAACCAATAGTCACCTGGACCTCGATGGAGAAGAGGAAGGCGGATGAAAAGGAGTGGATGCTTGTGACGCAGGGCACACTGGTGCCCTCTCCGGGGGCCAGGTCACCGTGGGAGAAGGCAATGAGCCACCAGACCATGGCGAAGAGCAGCCAGCTGCACAGGAAGGACATGGTGAATATGAGCAGCGTGTGGGGCCATTTGAGGTCCACCAGTGTGGTGAACACATCCTGCAGGAAGCGGCCCTGCTCTCGAATGTTCTTGTGGGCGACGTTGCAGTTGCCTTTCTTGGACACGAAGCGGGCCCTCCTCTCCCGAGCACGGTACCTGGGCTCTGTAGGGTCCTCTGCCAGCCGGGTCAGCACATATTCCTCAGGGATAATGCCCTTTCGGGACAGCATGGCTCCGTTGGCCCCAGGAAGGGGCTTCCCCCATGAGGGGTACTGCACTGACCTGGTCTATGGTCTCTTTGTGTGGTCCCCTCTTTGGGCTCTCTCCTCCTTGGGCTATCCTAAGCTTGTACCACCCTCTCGCCTGAAATGCCCCCAGCTAGGTCCTGCTTCTCGTTACACCAGCTTCAAATGCCGGCTCCACCTGCTCCTTGCTTACTGAACCCCCCAAACCAGCCTGCGCCTACCTGGCCCTGGATGCCCGCTAAGCTACCTACCACCACCCCTGAACCTCCCCTGAATTCCCTTTCCCTGGCCCAGCCTTTCTTCTCAAACCACCTCAGAACTTATCACCTCCGGGTCTCCCAGTTCACCAGCCCTCACTCGATCCCCCGCTGTTCTCTGGTCTCACCCACTCTGTCCCCTCCAGACTCCAGCTTCACTTCTTGACCCAGTCTCCCCTCCAGGTGTGTCCCCCGATTTTCCACACTACCTCTCCCCTAGCGCCCCCGCCGCTCTCCCGATCCTCTCTAGCTCTCGTCCTCTCTGTCTCCTTGGGATCCCGCGCCCTTCGAGTCACCCCGCCACCAGCTGCGCTCGGGATCCCCTCGCCCTCCACCGCCCAGGCCCCCACTGGCTCCGTGTGGCGGCCTCCCTGCTGCCCTGCCGCCCGCCCGAGGTCTCCGCCGCTCCGTCCCCGCCCCGCCTGTCGCTGCCGCACCTGCTCCTGCTGCTCAAGCCGCGGCCACCTCCCTGCCCCCTCCCACTCCGGTGCTCACTCCCGGCCGGCTTCCCGGGCTTGTGTCTGTCTGCGAGCCGGTCTTCGGGCGCCGACCCATGCGAGGTGGGGGTGGGAGGCTGCGCTCTGGGGGCTCCCAAGAGCAAGTGCAGACTCCGCCGCCAGGGGGCGCCAGATCGGCTCCCGAGAGGAGGACTAGGGCGGGCCTTGGCACAAGCCCCGCCCACAGAGGATTCTTGCCCCACCCTCGCCTGCTGCCATCCTCAGCCAGTCTATCGCGCTTTCTTCTAAAGACGTTCCTTTTGCGAAATTCTCTTAGTTTGGCTCAGTAGTTCCTGGAGCCCCGACTTCTATTTTCCCCAGGCCGCAGTTGGCTCTTACCTGTCTCTCACACAGCACTTGATTCCCGGGGAAAGAAGGCAGTGAGAGTGACTGATTCAACCCTGAGGCTGGGATGAGATAAAACAATAGCCTCGGGACTCCTCAACTAACTATTCTTCCATTTGAGAGTTATTCTTGATGCTACAAATGTTTGTTTATTTGTCTGTTCACCTATTTGAGACAGGATTTCTAGTAGCCAAGGTGACTTCACACTTGCTATCTAGCAGAGGATAACCTTGAACTTCTGATCCTCTTGCCTCCACTGCCAGAGTACTAGGATGGCAGGGCAGTGGCTACCACCCCTGAATTCTAAGAGGACTGATTCTGCCGCATTTGCTTTGTACTCTGTACGGCTTCAGCCTGATTTCTTCCCCTTTAACCATGGGTGGTAGGGGAATCTGGGTCTAAAGAGCTGGAGCACAGAGGGGGTGACTGAGGTTATTGTCAAGAAAAGTGGTTCTGTTTCTCTTGCGGGTGTCACTGTAGAGCGCTCCCTGAAGGTTGTTGGGTCACCTGTAATGCAAAGGCCTGTTCTGGGATTCAGATCCTTTTAGACAAACCCAGCCCCCTCTGTGACTTGCGTGAGGACTTGAGGCAGGGGCTAGAGTAACAGTGGTACTGGGAATTCAGAACAATACAGAACATTTTCATATTGAGTTGGGGTCGTTCAGAGAGAGAGAGAGAGAGTTGTCTTTCTTTCCAAATCCACCTATAGGTTGAGTGGCCCCTGTTACAAAGAGTGAGATAAATACTATACTAACTGGGCATTATACCCAAGGCAGAGAACATCAAACAAGTTGAGTAGAGACTAGGAAGTCCAAGGACACAGTTACACGGGAAATCTGAGGCCACTTCAACGTTTAGCCATCAAAAAAGGACCCTTGGAGAACTCCGGCAACTTTAGCCAACTTTCAGAAGTCCCTGAGGGAAAGGAGGAATCACAGGTAGGTTTGCTTGGCCCAGTAGGTAGTGCCAGGATAGGGTGGAGCAGGAGCAGGCTTTGATGGGCATATGCAAGAGTCTGTTCTGATCATAGTGACCGGATATGATATGGCCTACATGGTGGAAAGATAGAAGTCTGAGCTGGTGGGCCATTAATTAGATCATCGCGGAAGGATTTGAACCAGGATGGCCTTGGGCATGCTATTCCTCTGCGGCTTCCTTGGGGTGTGAGTCCTTCCCTGGCAGAGCAGAGCTCCTTAACCCTTCCTGTGTCTGCTCCTGGAAGTCCCGAGTGGAAGGAACTGCTGGTCCCACAGAGGCATCTTAGGGCTGGCAAGGCAGGCCCTGCCCTTCCTTATGCCCTTTGCTAATCCCTGCCCCAGGAGATAGCAGGCTGCCCAAAGGGCTCAGCCTCCTCTGATTCCCAGTTGCTCACAACCATATCCCCAAACACTGTACTTGTCCAGATCTTTCCCCCAGAAGCCTATCTCACACGCATGGCCCTAGGATTAAGGGTCTTTGATGTCTCCCTATCGCCTTATCCCACCACACCCCACATGAACCACTTGGCAAGCCTACTTCCGCTGTCACTTCTTCATGATCCCCGCCTCTCTCCACTGTCTTTCTGATTATCTTAATTTCTTACCTCTTACACCCAGCACGAATCCTGCCTTTCCCAGGCAGCCTGCCAGGCTGAGCTCTCCCTGACTGAGTTCCCCAGGCTCTGGGCACTTCAGCCCTGCCGGGCTCCCTCTGGTGACTGATGAACTTTCCTTATGTTGTAGAGCTCTGGCCCTCCTGCAGTCCTGAGAGATGAAGACCTAGGTCGGCAACCCCAGGGTCTCATAAGTCAATGAGGCAATATGCAGGCGGGATGCAAATTATAACAAATGTATGTAAATGAGCACCTGCCATTTCTTGGTGCCAACAGGGTTGGGACAAGCTGTTGTTTTGGTCTCCTGGTGTCTAGTCCCTGGCATCTTTGAGCCACCACCTGGCTGACTTGTACAGCGATGGCTCAGGGACCACCCTTCTCCCACTTTTGAATGCTTGTGGGGGGAAGAGAGAGGTGGAGATAGTGGCTTGAGATCCTGGCTCAGCAAGCAGAGTTATTCCAGAACTCTACCAAATGACTGGGTGGGGGTGAGGGCATGACCAGGCGAGGCCCTGAGATTCGGGTCCAGGGCTTCACTGGAGTGTTGGGAAAGAACACCTCATTTTCCTCCTGATGGCTCCAGGACAGAGTGTAAGCTCAAGCTACTACTGGCCGTCTGTCATCAGACACAAGGGAAATAGGATTCAGAAATGGAGGCACCATCTTGATGTCACAGACCTGGAAAGCATTCCTCCAGTCACGTAACCACAGTGAATTCAAGTTCTTGTTTAAGCCAAGTTGAGTTCCTGTTAGAGGAGATGCTGGGTGCGAGACCCCACCATTATAACCCATGTGGGCAGCGCAGAGTCCCAGTTGGATGGCGACCTGCTCCTTTATCTGATAGGGCTGCCACTGAGTCGTTACCCCCCTTGCTGTGGACTGAATTCCATCCCTAAATTAGGATACTGCTCCCAGTTACATTCATTTGGGGCCTTGAGGAGATAATGAAGGTTCAGTGAGGTTGTGGTAGGAGCTAATCCAGTCTGACTAGTGACTTCGAGGAACAACGTCCCAGGAGAAACCAAAGCACCTTGGTCTTGACTCTCAGCCTCCAGGAAAGGGAGAGGTACATTTTTTCCTGCGAAAAGCCACCCAGACTGTGGCATTTTGTTACAGCAGCTGGAACTGCCTGATACAGATCAGAAACATGGTTTTGCCTCTGTTCACATGGCATCTTCAAATCTGCTCTGTTCCAAAGGCAGCCTGATTTCTTGTACCCATGGGGTACCCGTTGCCCCTTCCACAGAGCCAAGGCCTCCAGTAGCAAATAATTAATTTATTTACAAATGATTTACACTTAGAAATCCTAGGCAAGCGAGTGGGACGTGGGGTGGCACTTTGGCACCAGCAAGTCACTTGTCTGCACGGACAAAGGAGGCAAATATGCTGTCCTTTTGGTTGAGAAGTGTCTCTGGCTTGTCAAACTCCAGGATGGCACCCCTCTTCAGGACCATCACCAGGTCTGCACTTAGGATGGTGTGCACACGATGCTGGGTGAACAGGAAGAGTTGGTGTGTGTGGTGGGCGGGACAGCAGAGGAACCCTGTCCTCCCCCAGCCCGGAGGAGGCCACTAAGCCTCTGCCCCGCCCCCACTTCTTTTCTCATGTAGCTCTGACAGACCTGAGGCTAACTATGTAGCCAAGGGTGAGCTTGAACTTTTGTTCTCTATTCCTGAGTTCTGGGATCACAGTGTTAGCACCACGCCCCGTTTCTGCAGTGCTGGGGACTGAACCCCAGGCTTCTCAGCTGCCAGGAAAGCACTCTACCCAGCCTGTCTGTCTCCCGCCTGAGGCGGTGCTTCTAACCTGGGGTGGCTGTGATCTAAACCCTCTACCCTTCTCTCCTCCATAAAACCTTAGCTCGGCCCCCACCCCATCTTCAAGAGTTACAGACTCCCACTCCAGGCTCTCACTCTCAAGGAGAAGCAGCCCCCAGCCTAGCTCACAGGGCTTTAGGCAACAGTCTCTCTTGGAATCCAGAGAAATAGGGACAAGGCCTGAGGCAAGTAAAAGTGTAAATCTCTAGACACCCCAAATTCTGCTGTGCCCTTCTGCCAGCTCTCTGGACTCCCTGTCCTGAGGACTCTAGGGTCTTTCCCTGCCTACAGGAATGAGTCCACTGGTGACAGTCCCAAAGGCGAGCTTTCCGCCACATACAATGGCCCCTTACCGCAATGGTGACCACAGTGCGGTCTGCGAAGGCTGTCATCACCACTTTCTGGAGGATGTTTTCCTGTCAGGTGGAGGTAGTAGCAAGTGACTCATCTGCTCGTGGATGGCATCTGGGATGGTTGTGATTCACCCCAGCTCCTAGTTCTATGCCCATCTTCTCTCTGGCTCTAGTCCCAGAGGGATGACCAGGTTCTCAACACTCAAGGGCTGGACTTACTTTCGCCACATACCCCTTGATATGAATTAAATGTCAATTTTAGACTAGGGACCAGTCTATGCCAGCTGCTCCCTAACATGCCACCCCAGGACCAACCGTAGCCATGTCGATGGAGGCAGTTGCTTCATCCATGATAAAGATGCTGGTCTTCCTCACAAAGGCCCTAGCCAGGCAGAACAGCTGCCTCTGGCCTTGGCTAAAATTCTCCCCTCCTTCCGTGATGATGGCATCTGGAGAGGCAGAACCAGGTTAGTTCTGCTGTGAATAGAGTAGCCCCATGACTTGTGAGATGTAAGGAGCACATGTACAGGGCCCACGGATGCGGCTGTGTCAGGGTATGTGCAGGGATGATGCAGCCGATACGACAGGGCTGTCACCTGCATGATACAAGTGCAGTGGCCATCCTGGGGCAGTGCACTGCTGGCCCTGGGCAATCCTGAAGCCTGGGCCAGAAGGTTGAACCAGCGATGCCAAAGCTTGTCTAGCCCCACGGTACCTACACCATGGCTCTGACTGGTCCTGAACTGGAGCAGCATCCTCCCAATAGGTTGTATGATGTCTGTCTTTTATCTGTGTCCACTGTGACTCCTCCTCAGGGCAGGTGGACAGGCAAAGCAGGACTAAAGATACACTGTGATATGGCGGATTTGCTATCTATCCCCCAGGGACCCTGAATGTCCCGTGCTATACTCTGAGCTAGGTGAGTTATGTGACCAGAGGCAAATTGTTTAACCTTTGAACCCAGTATGCTGAAAGGTGGGGCTACATGGTCACTGAGTTCTTAGCTAGATTCAGGGCTCCAAACTGGGGGCTCATCTTAGCCATGGGTGTGAAGTTTCCCCCGCAAACCCATCTGCGCAAGGAGCAGTCACCCAGGCCTCCTGGCAGCGCCTTCACCACCAGCTTCAGCTGGGCGATCTCCAGAGCCTCCCACAGTGTGCTATCTGAGCACTTCTTCTCGGGGTCCAGGTTGAATCTGTGGGGAGGCACATGGAGCCTTCAGGGAGCAGGGTTCTGCCTTCATCCCCAGAACAACCTAGTGCAGGAGGGGTGCACTGAGGAGCTGGCAGTGAGCTTCTGTGGGGGACCCAAAAGCGCTTGCTTAAGCCTAATGAAGGAGGCCGAGAAGGAGGCCTGCTGGAGACTCCCCATCTGTGCTCAGATGGCAAGGCCGGCCCGGAGCTCTCACCTGATGGTGCCACTGAAGAGGACCGGGTCCTGCAGAATGATGGACAGGCGTGAGCGTAGTGTGTGCAGTGGCAGCTTGGCGATGTCAATGCCATCAATGATGATGCGCCCTGTATGGTGATGATGTCATAGGTCATGTGCCACCAGGGTAGGAGTGATGCTGGGACACAGATCCCAGCGAGGATCCCGAAAGGCAATGACTGTCATGGGGCTTCCTCTGACATCCCAACTAGAGGCCAGGACTGAGGTCTTGCCTGGTGACTGTGGGCACACTTGTGGCAGCTAACACACAAATCACCTTCAAACATATCCACCATTCGGAAAAAGGCCAGAGAAAAGGAGGACTTCCCGCTGCCTGTGCGGCCGCAGATCCCAATCTGGAAGCAGAGAAGCAGGAGCACCCTGTGACCCTGGGGATGCACGTGTGTGGGAGGTCACAGCACTGTGACCCTGGGGATTCACGGGTGTGGGAGGTCACAGCGCTGTGACCCTGGGGGGGGTGCAAAGGTGTGGGAGGTCACAGCGCTGTGGCCCTGGAGTATTGGGGTATGTGGGTATGGGGGAGGTCACAGCACTGTGGCCCTGGGCATGTATAGGTGGAGGAAGTCACAGTGTTGTGATCCTGGGGGGTGTGCTGGTATGGAGGTTACAGCATCTCCTCTTGTCTTGGTTTTCTGACCAGCTTTTCTTTGGCCAGGCTGGAGCCAGGGTTGAGCTTGCTTCCTATGGTGGTTCAGAGGGGGCTTTCTCGGGAACCCAAGAGTAGAGTACAGGTAGAGATGGCTAGTTGTGCAGGTCTAGGAATGAGTCTGCAGGGGAGACCTGCATCTTGTTTGGTAGCGGTGCAGGCCCTGGCGTGCTCCCATGTGCATGTGTACGGCAGGACGATGTGGGATGGTGAGTGTGATGTGTGGGGATGGATTGGCTTCTCCACCTGCAGTCGGGCCATGCCTGATCCTTCTGCTTCCTGCTTCTCAGGTCCTAAGAGAACTTACATAAAGTACTGGTACAGAGACCAAGATAGTGACACAGAAGGGCCAAAGGGGAAGAGATAGGCAGGGGTAGAGATACTGCCCAAGGCAATGACAGTAAGGCAAAAGGATACCAAGAGGGACAGAGAGACGAGGGCAGAGACGGGCTGAATGAGGATAGGACTCAGAGTGCTGGGCGCTGGCTGCCTCTCTCTCAGCCTCTGCTCTGAGGCTCAAGGGAGAGTTATGGATCCCCTGTAGAGAAGAGGCCCCCTAAACTAAGGGAGTCTGAGATGTCTGCCTCTGTGATGGGTGGGGTCTGAGGGTAGGAAGAGGGGGTCCCACCCAGCTGACCTTCTGTCCTGGAGAGATGAGGGCATTGACGTGCTTCAGCACGGGCTTCAGGGAGCTGTCATAGCGCACACTCAGGTTTTGAATTTGGATCTTCCCTTGGTCTGGCCAGTTCTTGGGGATCAACGATGGTGCTGAGGGCCAGGCTGGGGTCAGCCACCAGACGTAGGCCCCTCCTAGAACCCCGAAAGGCCACCTCCCCACTCTGGGAACACCCTCTACAGGTTCTCACCCAGGAGCCCCTCGTAGCTCTCTGCCTCAGTTTTCAGAAGTGCATGGATACGCTTCACAGCCCCCAACTGAATCTCCATGTCCGCCAGGTTCCTCACCATCCAGTTGAGGTAGTTAGAGACCTATGCAGGCGAGCTTGTCACAATGGCTCGGTGGTCACCACTTTCCTCTTGACCTCCTGGATGACTCTGCTTACTCTGAGGAGGACTAGGAGCCACTGGACACTGCCTGGGCAGGGGCACCCTGGAGCCATGAGAGGCTCTTCATCCGTCATTCAGCAAAGCCTAGGTGGGTGTCACCGTCTCCCCCCTATCTCAGTGGAGGGCAGCGCCCTGGGTTCCCAGGAGGGCACCTGACTCCTCCCTCCCCCGCCCACCGCCACTCACCATCAAGGCATAGGTGAGGCCCAAGCCTACCAGGCCAGCAGAGAGCTCCCTGTGGAGGGAGTTGGAGATGGAGGTGGCAGCCGCAATGAGCACCACACAAGCTCCGATGTACTCCTGAGAAAGGACAGCGGCTGGCCCGGGCTGTTGTGGGTCAGAGCCTCACCTTGGGGCAGAGAGTAGCTCAACCAGCCTGAGCCCAGCCCCACACTCCCACAGCAGACACACAAGGGGCTGGCGGAAGCTGAGGCCTAGGAGGTAATGTTCATTCCAAGGTTGTGTACCCTGCTTCCTAAGGAAGCGTGTCTCACCACCGGCTCCAATAAGCCTTCACGTGTGTGTAGCAATGGCCTCTGAAGGCATACATTTGCCCGCTACCCACTTCGGACAGGATCTCATAGCCCAGACTACTAAACTTCGTAGTCTTTACTGCTAACCCCAGAGTGCTGGGATTACAAACATGGTGGGAGAGGCAAGCACTCCCCAGCTGAGCTGCATCCCCAGTCCCAACACCTCCACTGTCCTTAATGTCTACATCCTGAACATGCCCACTTTCCTTGTTCCTAGAACACTTGTGGGGTCTATGGGTGGAGATGCAGGTTAGATGTGGAGGGCTGCCAGGGCTGGAGAACAGGAGGGCCCTCGGTCCCCACTATCAGTCAGCCCCTCTTCTGTCTGCATCTATGTTCCCCCTGCTCCAGCCCCACGTTCCTACCAGACCCTGTCCAGGCCCCAGGGTGGGATGGCACTTGCCATGCGGACTTCCAGCCACCTGTTGGCTGCCGTGAGGAAGAGGGAGGCAATGTTGTTGGAGTCTGTATATTCTAGAAGCTTCTGCTGGAACCGGGCCTCGTACCTGGAGGGTGAGCAAGATGTGACGGTGGGAGGTGTCCAGGTGGGCACTCTTGTCACTTACAGAGGGCTCTCAGCAGCCCCCAAACAGGCCTGCTCTTAGGTCACAAGTGGTCCCTGCCCCTCTGTCCACCTCTCTTCTGCTTCTGGCCCACAGGTGTCCTGTATTTCTCTCTATGGGGAGACAGCTTATTCTTTCAAAGTCACAAAATGTGTCCCCACTGAGAACATCAATGGTATCCAGGATAAAGAACCACGTCCTTGTCAGGGCCAGTTATAATCAGCCTTATCTCCTGCCACCACGATGCAGCAGGGTCCCAAGCCTGCTCGGGATTCATGGCAACATCTCTCACCCCCAAGCCCTTGACTCATGCTTCTTCCATCATCTGGAAGCTTTTTCTCTTGTTCTTTAAAAATCTGATCCCTTCTCAACTCTCAGGCCTGACTCCTCAGAGAAACCTCCATGGCTCCTCTCCCCCACCCCAGGGGCTACCCTGACTCCTCCCTACCCCTCAATGGCCACTCTGCACCTCTATAAGCCTGTCTCTGCAGCCTGTTAGCTGCTCAGAGTCTGCTGGAACACTCACTCCTCTAGCTGAGCACGATCCAGCTCGCTCACCAGACTGGGGAGGTGTGAGGAGGGCAGTGTGTGTGCGCAGCTTCGGAGCCTGGCACTATCGTGAAAACATTACAGACAAGTGAGTTGACCCTCTGATAAGGCCTGGCCCTCTCAGGCAGGTAGAATTGTTCTGGACAAAGATCTCTGGGCTTTCTGTCTCAACCTCCAGGCCTGGTCATTTGTCCTGCATCATAGTACACAGACCTGCCTCCTCTGATGGTCTGGGCTTCTCTGCCACCTCCTTCAGATGCTTAGAAGTACTTGTTTAATGATGAACAAAGAGACCATGAGAAGCCATCTTGACACTAAACTGGGAAAAACCAAACTTGGGCACTCAGGGGGGCCGCCACACCTTGTTGGGCATATGCGTATTCCTGATACTATTTGTTCTACTCAATTATTTCTGGGCAGAGGACATGGATCTGAGGATGAGAAAGTGCATCCCTGAGGTATAGGGAGTGTGCATTGCACAACCAAGTGGTGAACATGTGTGCGTGGGTGACAGGTCTGAGGTGAGTGCGAAGCTTTGGCACGAGAAAGGTTTGTGTTAAGTGCATGTTGATATGTGCATGTGAGTGCATGCGTGCCCAGGGTAGGGTGAGGAGCGTATGGGGTTTGAGGGCCCATGTACATGACAGGGAATTCGAGGCAGCTGATGGTTATGCCTGAGGACTGGGAAAGAGCTCTACAATAGTGCAAACCCAGGCAGGCAACCAAATGCCAGGAGCACACGAGGATCACGGTTTCTTCCTGGGCTAACATCGTGGGGACACTGATGTTCAGCGTGGACTGAGGGTCTCTGGGCCACACCGAGACCAGTGTAGGTCACTGTGGAAACAGCTGTTTCTGTCCCAGTCCCCTCACGTTGGGACGCACCACTCTGTACAGATCTGCCTCCTCGGAAGGAGGGCTGGGCTGGTCTTCTCAGCCACTTCTATCAGACTTTGCTTTTGTATGGCAGGCCCAGGAAGTGCTTATTTGATGATGACCAATGAGAAGCCTGGGTTTTAGACTCACACCTATGCCACATGACTATTGTAAGGATGACTGTTAGTGACTCGTGTGCAATATTTAGCCCTTGGCACTCCACCAGTGTGAAGTCAACAATGCTAGTTAGCATCTACTGGGGCAGACTTCTGGGCTAAAGCCAGCAAATGAGCCACATAGAGCAGTGATTAAAAGTCTTTTCAAATGTAGGAATCATTCACCACGATGAGCAGGGGGTGGACTAGGCAGCAGGTCCGTGGTTGACCAAAGGCTCAGCCTGAGCCCCGGCTTGATCTGAGGTTGAATGACAGTGCTGGAATCTGCTCAGAAGCCTAGTCCATTTAGACAAGCAAGTCTGTGGTGCCAGGACCCAGCCCAAGAGCAGCTAGACACATTTTAAAACTTAGAACAGAGGCTAGACCAAAGGTGAAGCAGTCTAGGACAGCTGGGAACCAAGTCTGGAGCCCTGTGGCAGGCTTCGGAGCTTCTGGGTGGAGATGGACAGGCTTGTGAGGGGTAGGGGATGTCCAGGGAAGGCAGCCTGGCCTAGGGCACAGCTGTGCTCTGCTTTCCCCAGATGACATCTGAGGGGTGAATTCCCACAGGCCCACTTGCCTCAGGAGCAAGTAAGGCCTGTGCCAAAGCCCAGGGCACACTCCCTAGGGCTGACCATGGACCTACAGGTAGTAGGAGAGATGAAGGTCTTGGGCCCTCAGCTCTTAAGCCGTAGGGTTGCTCCTAAAGTAGGGTTTGGTGTCACATGGCCATTAAAATAACCTGTTGTTACCATCTGGGTTAGGCTTGGAGAGGAGAGCCCAACTATGTGGGTCAGGGTCTCTGATCTGGCTGGGAGGAGGGACAGGGGCTCCAGGAGACTCACCCACTTTGTGGTTGTGAGGAGTCAGGGTCTTTTCCAGTCTCTGAGAGCTTGAGATTGCTCCCAGCCCAACACCACCACTCAGGGTAGTGAGGCCACGCCAGAAACACTGACTTTCAGAAAATTCCCCTGTGTGGGTGAACTTTTCCCTGTCCCCTGAGTCACAGCTTCTATAACTGTTCCTCTAAGAATCCTTCCCTGGCCGCATCCTATCTGGGCTCCCAAAGTCTTCCCTTTGGTGGAGAAGTAGTCACATGGCCTGTGGGGACTGTCCGCCATGTGAGCTCACCGTGTCAGATGGGTGAGTAGGCTAAAATCTGGGCTTCGTGGGGCCATTTCCCAGAGAGGTCATGTGACTGCTCAGTGCCTCAGTTTCCCTACCTGGGCAGTAGGAACAATCACACTGGGCTGGCTCCAGGTGTAGGGACCTTTCCAGTGAGGCCACATCTGTGCCAAGCTGGTTAACCATGCCTGCCTTAGCGCAGAGGCCCACAGCTGTCTGCAAGGCTAGGGTCTGGAACCCACATGGCCCATCCTTGCAAATGGACATTGCCCAAGGCCTAGGACATGATTTAGATGGGTACACCCTGGGCTGTCCAAAGTAGGGCCCTTTGATTTGTGTCTCACAGCCTGTGACCCCGAGGCCAACCCCACTCCAGTCCACCCCTCCATGGGGGCCTCTGGGCTCGTACCTGAAGGCGCGGATGGTGGTGAGTCCTTCCACAGTTTCAGCAAAGTGTGAGAGCAACGGGAGCTGTGTGGTGTCATCCAGCTGCTGCAGATCCCTGCGACAGATGGCAGTGGTTAGCAGGGCAGCGTGTGCTCAGCCTCAGCGGGAGGGCAGCTGCAGCTGCCGGGCTGGGTGGCCTCATCGCCTTCAGCCTCAGTTTCTCCTTGCTGAGAGAGACAGTGATGGGATGGTCCCATCACGTAACTGGGGACAGCAAATATGCTTATGTGAAGGGCTTCAACAGAGCCCGCTAGGCCCAGGTCCTTTCACCTTGGGCAATGTCCACCTCCCATCTGGTTCCATTTCACAGGTGGACACCCTGGGTAGGTGACAGCTGGCCAAAGGAACAGGAAGGCCAGATTTGACGGTCTCAATTCCTTGTTTCCTAAGAACTACAGGCCTCAGGGCATCCTAGGCTAGGATCTAAATATATAGTTCCTCGGTGGGGAGAGGAGGCTACAGGTCTCCATGGCAACAAGGGGCCTCCTGCTCCCTATAGCCATGCTTCATATGCCAAGTAGGCCAGCTGGGACACAAGAAGCAGCTTCCCTAGACACTGTTCCAAGAGTCAGGTACCAGGAACGGGGCGAGCATGTCTTCCGTGGCAGAGGAATGAACTGTGTGGGGCAGCTTGTGCTACAGCGTGTGGAAATACTTCAAGTGAACAGTGAAGTGTAATGTTTGGAAAGACACTGTCATTTTGGTAACGCCAGCACAGAATGTCTCCCTGGGTGCTCAGAAGCTCCAGGCCATTCAGACAAAAAGTCATTCATATCAGTGCTGATTCTTATGAGCAGGCGATTACAGTAAAAAAAAAATGCAATTAAACATAATGATTATTGTTACCAAGCAGTATTTGGACTCTTGTTTCTTATCAACTATACACACTTGGAAAAGGTACTTAACTTTTATGGACATTACCTGAAGTTAAAAAAAAAGTACATTTTGTATCACAAATACTTACATGCTTATATGACCAAAGCAAAGGTTTCCCAGAGCTGTAATGAATGTAGTCCGATAACTCGTGTTATAGATCAAAATAGAATGCATACATATATACACATGAAGCCCAGTGCCTGGAGCATGGCAGGCAAGTACTCTACCCCTACCCATTCCTAATCTCTGTTCTACCTCACTGTTTCTAACATGCGAATTATGAATCAGGATATTGATTTAATAATGGTTGTAATCGGTGGTTTAAGTACTTGTGGTCTTTTAGTTTTTCATTCTAAGTTTTTGAATCAGTGAGTTTCACAGAATAACTCTTAGGAAGAACTCTCTAGAGAATACTCTAGAATACTTCGAGGAGGAAGTGTGTGTGTGTGTGTGTGTGTGTGTGTGTGTGTGTGTGTGTGTGTGTGTGTGTGGCGTGCCCTAACCTCACAAGGGCAGATCTGACCCACGAGAGTAGCTGCAAGAGCCCTAGTCCATCACACTCTCACATCAGGGGCCATCGGGGTTCCCATAGAGACCAGCCTGGTTCCTAAGTCAGCGTGGCTCCTGGGATCATACAGTCCTCACGGTGACCACTGGGACAGATGAATGAAGGACATAAATGTGCATTTACCCTGCCCAAGCAATTCCATTCCTGACCACATCTCCCAAGGAAACAACTGAGATATGAACTGTAGCGCGTGTGCTGACCGACGGTAGCTAGGAGAGGCATTTCCTCCATTCCTATTGGCTCTTTCTAGTTCCAATTTTGGGAAAGCACTGCTCTATTACTTTTACGATGATGATTCTGGCAAGCGTCCCAAACTGCCATCACAAAGGACTTCCTATCCCTGTTCCCACACCTCTACCCACCAGACTAGAATGCTGCTGTCACCTGGATGCCACTCGGAAGTACTTCTGGATGAAGTAGCACACCACAGCTAGGGGTAAGAGGGCCACGAGGAACACAGGTGTGACATAGGAGATGACAGTCAGGGCAGAGACACAGAGCAGGGTGGATCGGCTCAGACACTCCAGCGTGGATGGGATGTGCTGAGGAGGTGAGGGGAGACATTTCTGTATTAGACTCTTTGGAGTACTACGTGCCACAATGTTTGACTTTCGTTTTATGGCAGGCTCATAGTGCATCTGCCCAGCTACCCTGCAAGCTCTCTGTGGGCAGGAATCAAGACTCTGTTTTTCTCACAGTCTAGTGAGATAAGTCAACAAAGGAAATAGGCTGAACTCAAGTGAATATTCAGAATATCTTGTAACCTTCCTGAATGAGCCAGGGAAATCTTAGATAGAAGCCAAAAAGACCTGGTTTCCCTTCAGACTTACAAAGCTTTCAAGGGAGGCCCCAGATCCCAAGGCAGTGTCCGTCAGACAGGGACACTGGGATCCCCACAAAGGGACACTGGGCTCTCTACATGGACTCTGATCATCTATGCAGAGAGACCAGCATCCAAGAGGAAAAACCCCTGGGGTCCTAAGGAAATCATGGCATAGTCGGTACCTGGTCAATGGTGTTACAGTCAGATGAAAACCTGTTCAGGATGCTCCCCAGGGGTGTGGTCTCAAAGAACCTAGGAGGCAAGAAGAACCACTTTTTACTGACTTAGTTTGTTTATGGAATGATTTAAATGTCCCTAGAGCATCTGTAGGTCTGGCTTCCTCGGAGCAGTTGCCTTCGTGGGTCTACAAATATCTGGCTGTGTCCTTGAGAAGTCCTACACCACTCAAAGGGTGTTGGCTTCCATTTAGCCTCCCTCCCTCACAGGTAATCACGGATATCCTCCTCAGTCTGACTCACTTGGCAGCTGATCCCTTGGGACACAGAGTCCTCTCCCAGAAGCGTAGGTCCCCGTGGACAGCCTGTCAACTGGCTGACAGTGAGCAGCTATGCTGACTGTCAGCACTCTGTCCTGGAGTTGGCCCAACCCAACCAGAGAGTTTCTAAACTTCAGATTGGGGGCAAACAGAGAATAAGTCAACGAGGCTGCCCTGTCCATGGGCCACAGAGAGATAACAAAGTTGGAAGTACGGTTGTAGCCAGGCAGGGGGGCAGCTGTGAAGTAGGGTCCCAGAGGTCTGGAAGGCATGAGACCAGGTAACACGTTTGTCTCTGTGGTTCGGGTGTGATGTTATAGCTTCTAGACACCTGGCACTTTCTGAGCTCTGCTCCATCACATGAGGGCAATTTGAACAGTTAATCCTGCTTCCAGTGCCAGAAACTGCAGGCTGCGGAGGGAGGGGAGAGTGGAAGCAGAGGAACTTGGGGGCTGAGACGGGCAGATTACATCACCTAGGGAAGGGGGTTAACCTTTACCCAAAGTTTGCAGATGCCCATGTTGAAGGCTGATGTGAACATCAGATGAGCCAATCATGTAAAATGTTCACAGGGTCTGCCGAGTAAATGTCAATTCTCTCTGTTTCTTGCATAAGGACAGTCATCCCCACAAGCCTGTGACAGAGGCCATCAGCGTTCATCTTATAGAGGAGGGATTTGGGACTCAAAGCATAGTGACCTGGCCTGGTATTATCGGGTCTGGAGTACCTCATGGGGGCCAGGATAATGCAGTTGAGCAGACTGTGGTGCAACCTCTTGGCCACTTTCAGTCCTGTCCACTCCACAGTGACAGAGGTGACAAGGCACAGCACGATACCCAGGCTGCAGAGCACGGTGAAGACCATGGCATAGACAGACTGGTCCAGGGCACATTCCTGGGGTGGGGGGATGAGAGTATCCTGGGGTTGTATGTGGGCTCAGGCCCCCCTCTTCCTCTCTGCCAGCCCTGCTGTGGGCTGCAGTCATACCTGGCTGAGGGAACAGTTCCTGGCAGCAGGGCTCAGAACCAGGGCACTGTCAGTCCACTTGGCCAACCAGTAGTCAATGGCCACCAAGACCATGTGCTTGAGCAGCTGGGAGAAGACAAGCAGGGACAGGAGCAGAACGCCGGCAGAGGACAAGTACTTAGAGCAGGCTCGCCACGGGATCTTAGCTCGCTGATGCAGCACCGAGGATAAGTCGTCATCTTCCTCGCTCTCAGCGGCCTCCTCTGTGGGGCACAAGAACCCACCCTGTAGCTTCACAGATCCCAACTCTCTGAAGGTGAACCAGGGGACTTCTTATTCCCACTTAGAGATGGGAAAGCATATAGAAAAAAGAAAGATGCGCCATCAAACCACGCTACATGACCATGCCTAGAACCCTGGGTCTTAGTCTCTCCATGTGTGATGGCTAATACTGTCAAGTAGAATCACCTATAAGACAAGTTGCTTGGCACGCTGTGAGGGATTATCTACAACAGGCTAATGAAGTTGGGAAGGCCTGCCCACCACGGGTGGCGCCAGTCCATGAGCTGCAGTACTAAACTGAATAAAAAGGAGAAAGTGAGCTGAACATTCGTGGCTCTCGGCTGCCTGATTGTGGACACAGAGTGACCCCCAGCCTCATTCATGTCACCACGCCTTTCCTGTCACGACGGGTTATATCCCTAGATCTTCCAGCCCCAACACACCTTTCTGAAGGTTGCTTCTTGTCAGTTATTAAAAGGAACTAGCTCATCATGGGAGTTCACTGCACTCCCAGGCTGGTGGTCCATACCTTCCTCCTCTTCCTCATCCAGTAGAAGGCCGTCTTTGGAGGACATGGCACGGGGCAGGCCCTGAGACGGCTCTGGGGCTTTCCTCTCCAGGACTGTCTCCTGAAAGACAGATGGACACTGGCCAGTGTCTTCAGGGAGTGCTTGTGGGAAAGGAGAGGTTGGGGCCAGCTACATTAGTGCCAGAGTTTATTTCTTCTCTTTATCAACCAACAGCACCTGCTATCTCAGAGGGGAATATTCTTCTGTGTGTGTGAAGGAGTCTATGTAGCCAAGATCAGCCTTGAATTCTCCATCCTCCTGCCTCATCCTCCCCAGTCTTTTACTATAGGTATGCACCACCACACCTGATTCTGCCCTGTTCTTAGTCTCCGAGATGCAAGCAGCTCAGGTGGGCACACGACCGTGGACTGGCTAACCTCACATTCCAGCATCCTAACAGGGTGAGCCCACGACTGGATGAATAAGAAGGTTCTGCTGAGCCGTGAGAAATGCTCTCTGGTGGCAGAGAAAGCCCAGGGTTACTGACACAGTGCCGCTGCGGTGAAAATGGGGCGGATCTGAGTGCAGTAGAGCAAAGAGACAGAGAGAAACCAGAGACGAATGAAGCCACAGCTCTCCTGGGACTCTCTGGTTTCGTGAGCCAACAATTCCTTACCCCACCCCCTTTGCTTTGTTTAGATAGTTTGAGCTGGTTTCCAGGAGTCTTTCAGCTAAGTGGTATCTGGACATCTGTGTGCACCTGAGTCTGTCCTGGGTCCCTGCACGGGTGCCAGCTATGCCCTGGAAGAGCAAATTCAAGACAACCCTCCATCTGTCTTTTTGGAGACGTCATGGGGGGTGAGGGCAGGCGGGCCTTCTGAGTTCAGATTTAGTAGAACCTTCTATTTACGGATGGCTGTCTGGTCCCCATATTCTCACCTTCTCCAGTTCTTGGTCTTGCCGATTCATGAGGGTTTTCCAATGCTCAAAGAGCTGGTACTCAGACCTCTGGAAGTCCTTAAGTGTCCCCTCCCTCTGAATGGTACCGTCCTTCATAGCAATGATCTGCCAAGGAAGCCACAATATAGGTAGCTTAGAGAAGTCTGAGACAGAGGGATGGCCATCTTGATGTACTGTGCAGTGTGGTAACCCACCCTCACCAACATCATTCTCAGTGGGTATCCCAGCAGAGCTAACGAGTGTACCTTGGCCAGGACTGGCAGGCTACCCCCTGCCAGCCAACATCAGTTTCCAGACACTGAGCAGGCCAACTGTACGCTATCCCGAGCTGTTCCTGATGTAGAGTCTATCAGTTGTGGTAACATGCTTGTTAGTCCAAGTGAGTGTGTCTGTGCCCTTTTGAAGTACAGCAAACTGTATCTGAAGCACGAACGTCACCATCATACAGAGCCAGCTTTAACTGACACCCACCCATCTTGAGGTCCTGTGCACAAGGACCTCATGGGGCAGACACCTCCATGTTTGCTTTACTGGACTCAGGATTATTCTCCAATACAACCACAGTGCTTTGCTTTCTGAAGCCATTTAACCTGTTTTTTAATAGCTTTAAAATTGTTTCCTCTTTTTCATAGAGGAGGGGGCTCTCACTCCACAAGGAAGGTTTATTTTGAAAGAAATTAATTAATTAATTATTTGGCTCAGACTTGAATTGAAGCTCAGAGAGGGTCTCAGATGTGTGGCTGCTATCCACAGAAGTTTTGACACAGCAGTAGGCAGGTGGTCAATTATCTTTTGTCTTAGCATTAAGTGAATCCCAATGAGATGGAGAATAACTATGCCCTACCTACTGAAGAACGGGGAGGGGAGTGATCAGTGTGGGGGTCACAACACCATGTTCTGTGGGAATGTTGTCTGCAGGACTGCTGCCACTGTTGTTCCAGCATTCTGCATCTGACTGAGGCTCTACCCAACCCATCCCTGAAGGCCAGTGATCCAGGGTGTCGGCTGGAACAGGATCATCCACAGCCAAGCCAGGCAGGGAATGTCTGCAGCATAGGTGACACCAAGTCTCTGGACTATTAAGTATTTCTTAGCCTATACAAAACCACCCAGGGCTGGTGTCTTGTGCTTTGTGACCATCAGCCATTGCTGCTGGGCTGGGACTGGTTCTGTTGAAGATCACACATTCATGCATGCATACACGCGCACACACACACTGCTCCACAGTCTGTCCTCTTGTGTTCCCTACCCAATCTGCATGAGGCAAGTACTGTAGCTTGTGAGTCACCAGGACCACTGTCCTCTTGTCATCCCGGAGCAGCTCAAGGATGCCAGCCTGCATCAGGTGGTCACTCAGATGGACATCCAAAGCTGAGAAAGGGTCATCCTGAGAGAGATGATACAGCGTGTGGACAACAGGTGGACGTAAGCAGAAGTCTCCAGAGTCCTATCGAAGCTGATCTAGGTACTGACACCAGCTAGCTTTGTGGTTAGCTTTGAAATCCCCACCTGTCCTCTTGAGAGCTCCAGTGTCTTACTTACCACCCTTAAACAGACATTATCAGTCGGCTTCTGGTCCTCTGCGGCATCCATGGATACCCATCTCCTACGATGCCTGAACTCCTCAGGACAGTGCCCCAGGTCTCTCCAGTCTGCTCAGCCCCCCTTTTTATTCCCACTTCTCATCTGTCCTTCCCAATTGCCCGAGCTGTCCTTTCTGTGTGACACGCTGCTCTGCCTTCTGCGTGAAGCGCTTTCCATCCAGCATCCACCTAAGCACGAGTCCTGCTCCTGTGTCCTATCCTCTCTGTCCCAGGGACAACCCTGTGCAGAGCCAGGTCTGGTAGTCTGTACACCCCTGCCTGCAAGGTCCCCAGGATCTCACATCCTGAGCTGTCCCTGTTACCAATGAACTTAACAAATGTAGGAAGGTAGCCACTGGGCTCTTCTGCACGGTCATTTAAATATCAGATGGGGCCTTGGATGACCTAGAACCTCGTAAATTGCTGACTGTGTGTCAGGTCTAAGAATTAGGTGAAGCGTCACTGGGGAGGAGAGCTGTGTGTGTTGAGGGTCGGGGCACAGAATAAAGCCAGGGTCAGAAAGCTGAGGTTGCTTGTGCTGAGGCTTTGTCTGAATGCCCATTTCCTTTTTGCTTAATTGAGTCTTCAAGGCTCTCTCCAGGAAGCCCTCCCTGACCACTCTGGTCATCACAGCTTAGCGTAGAACTGGCTATATTTCCTGCACATATGTGAGTCTGTCTGCCTAATCAAACTTCAAATCTTCAAGGTCAAGGGCTGGGTATTAAGAGTCTTCAGTATCAACCAAGGAACATGAGTCATGGCGGGGGGGGGGGGGACACGTTTTGTCTCATGTTTGACACCTAGAGTGTTGTGTTGAGAAGGGTTCTGAGGCCAAGATGAGTTCTCTAGAGAAATAACTCAGAAATTAATTAGCAATGTCTAACCTGAGCACAAGCTGGGAAGTGGTGTTTGTACTCTGATGGTGGGGGCTGCTCTTTGGTCCTTTAGATACGTAGTCTCTAACCACGGCTTGCCTGCTCTCAAGGTGACTGGAAGGCTCAATGGGAAGTCCATAATAGGCTATCTGCACTGTTCTTGCCTGCCTTGGTTTCTCTATAAGACAACGCTGTGTATCTAGCAGGAGAATTTTGTTCCTGATTGGAGGGGGTGTTGGATGAATGATGATGAGTGTTAGGGAACCAGGCAGTCAGATGTGTGTGTCCAAGGGGAGCTTCAGCTGGGGCACTCACCAAGAAGACAACATTGGTGTGCTGGTAGAGGGCTCGGGCCACACTGATTCTCTGCCGCTGACCACCAGACAAGTTGATACCCTGTCACCAAAGCAGAGGAAAAGATCATGGTTTCAGCCCTTCAGGTTCTCACTGTGTACTTGGAGCTCTTTGAGAAGATGGAGTCACCCCCAGACATCAGTCGGGGTGCTGTGTAAATATTCTCCAAACGAAAGCATTCTCTCCTGGATGGAGAAAGGAAGCTTATAAGACTCGGGGAGCTAAGGAACATTAATGGTATTCAGGAAGTAAGGAAAACTCACAAGGTTCAGAAAGCTCCTGAAACTTACACGATTAATGGTTGTAACAGCAGAAGCAATGCAATTGCTGCAGAAGAGAGACTCCAACTAACCACTCTGCAGTAAGTTATGCAGGCTGCTGCAGGGAAGCAGCTTTTGTGAGTTATTAGCCATGTTGGAGTGGGCTTTGGATGATGCAGCTGCCTTTGAAACAGTCATACTTCCTTAATTAACCCCCAATAGACTCACAGGTTCACTAAGACAGACTTGGATGGAACTGGTTTTTGGTCTGTTGTTGGTGCCATATCTGGGGTAAACAGAGATTTCTTTATGTCTCCCCAGGAGAAGACACATAACACAGCACAACAGTTATCTCAATTTCACACTACTTGAAGTTCTTCAGGCCTTTCCTTTGTCCAATTCCACCATTCTTCTTCCTAAGAAGGACCTCAGGGAACAGTGGGAGCACGGTAGGGAGCAGGGTGGGATCTGCTACTAACCCGTTCCCCAATCTGAGTCTGGTCTCCATGGGGCAGGATGTCTATGTCCGGCTGCAGGGAGCAAGCTTCAATGACCATCTTGTACCTGGAGAGTAAGGACAGGGGTTAGCTGACTGGCCTGATCAGAATCCTTTCATGGTCATTAGTCTGTGGCTTGCTGTGCCCGGTGAGTGTTGGCTTTAATGCACTTCCTGCCTAGGGCAAGCAAACACCATGAGAGCATAAAAGAGCTAAGGTCAGCGCTCACACAGCCTGGGGCAAGTTAAATATTTGAAGGATGAAATCGTATGGAAGCAAATAGGCTGAGTGAGGGATGAGATGGGGCTTATGGTCCCCGAGCAGTGGGAAATGCTGTAGCCAGAGCTCATGCTGGGGCACCATCTGGGAAAACCCGCTGCTGATTGTTTGGAGGTGGTAATGATGATGATAGTTGATCAAATATTTGCCTAGCCTGCACTTCTCATCCTTTTCTGGCCAGCTCTTAGTCTGAGCAGGAGCCAGCCAGCACCCAGGGAGACTTCAGAGTTTCTTGGTGACACATGTCCTTAGGTAGCTTTGGATTTGACACCCATTTCAGTAATGTACTGGCTCGCCTTGGGGAAGGTATTTAAGCTTCAGAACCTTGCTTCCCTCGCCCAGAAAATGGGCATAAGAGTATTACTGCCAGGAATAAGCACACGCAGGAGAGTGGGAGCTACAAGGTTAACCATGCCTAGCTCAGCCCCACTCCCACAGCTAGACAAAGCAGCAATGTCCTCACCCTCCTCTCACACACGGGAAGGGGCTGCTGGAACCAGGCACCTCTGGACCCTTTGCAGACGGACTAGATAGTGGCGGCTGGACTCTAGGATGCCCACAAGTGCCAAGGCCACACCCAGCCCTCCCAGTCCTCTGTCAGATGCTATTACCGCTGCTTATTGAAGGGACTCTCGAAGGTGATGTTCTCCTCCACAGTGGCGTTTAGCAGCCATGGTTTCTGAGATGCATAGGCCACAGGGCCTCTGGTCCTAGGACAAACTGGTGGTGAGGGTTATGCTCTTCCCTGGGGGCTCATTCTCAGAGCAACTCTCAGGCCAATCAACGGCTTCGGCATTGAGATAGCCAGGTCAGGTGACAGGAATCTGTGATGGGTACTGCATTGTACGTCATGCTCTTTCTGATGGCCTCAGTCCTCCAAAAGGATCTCTAGTTCCTCCAATCCCGCTTTGTACCTCTAATCCCAGGGACCCCGTATGCAGCCACACGTGAGGGTCTGAGTTCTTAACTTGGGAACTCACTGTGTTCACATGGGTATACGGGGAGACCCAGGACTTGGCTCTTTCTGAAAGGAGAATGGTGGAGGTACCCCGTGACATAGGCTTTGGGAGGAAAATCTCCCAAGTCAGAGGAGACCCGATAGAGCCTCTGCAGGCAAGACTGCATCAAGACATGAATCAGTGTTCTGAGGCCCAGTGGAAGCCCTAGTCTAAGCCTCGGGTGGCTATGAACAGGACTTTCATCCCATCTACCCTAGCTTCCACCAGCCCCATCGCAACACTGTCACTCAACCAAGCAATTCCTGACCCAGCTTCTTTAATCCCTCAGCAGCTGCTGAACTCTGCACAAAGGACATTTTTACAGAACCAGGGCCGGGGCAATCACATTCCGTGTGCTGTAGTTTTCAAGGCCCCGCTTCCCGCTGAAAATAAACAGGCGTGATATACAGAGGTATGGCAACTCCCGGAACACAGCGGAGCACAGAGCTCTTTCCAGGACCCAGCTGCTCCCGTCACAATGGCTCTACAGTTCCCGGACCCTCTGAGGAAGCCTGCCGGTCAGGCATTTATGCTCAGCACAGGTACCTGACATCAGAGTCCGCCACTGTCTCCTGCTCTGGGCTGCTGCAGTGGGAGAAAGACACAGGTCAGCCCCACCATGGAGATTTTAGCTCCTTCAAACCCCACCATGTGCTTCTGCAGGCCCTGGCATCCAGTCTGCAGATGTGGCCTAGATGTGGTGAGGTCGGCGAGCCTCACTCCCTGACCATGTGGGTACGTGAAGAAACCCAGTCGGGTCATTTAAGGGGGAGAATAGGGTGGGAAGGCCCCATGCGGGGAAACTCTCTGGGTCAGAGGAGTAGCCTGGCAGACTTCTCAGCCTCACCCTTGACTCTAGGTTCAAACGAGCAAATCAAGACCTCAGGCCAACAGGGTGCTCTGACCCCAGCCAGGTTGGGCCAAGCAGTTGACAGAATCTGTACCATGTGGGTGGCCACCTACAATCTGGAAGCTGAGAGAGAAGTTCCAAGCATGAACTGCGGCCCTTCCCACATGGCACACCAGAAGAATCTTAGCATGTAGGGGAATCATCCAGAGAGACACATGGGCACTGGTGCTCGTGGGCACTGCCTGCTCCCTACAGCTCCAGCGTGAACTGCTGTTATTTTATTATCGTTGGACACATCTGAACTTTCACATGCCACGTCTGGGTTTGGGCTCAAGTCGTACAATCACTATGGTTTGAGAGGCTGGGCCTGTGGGGACGAGGTGGCAGGCAAGGCAGAAAGTAGCAGGAGAGGTGTCTCTGAGGCTGTGGGAAGCCTTAGTTGACTGGTGAGCTGCCCAGAGGATCAGCTTCGCCAGCCTAGCATACAGCCTCCAGGCTTTGCCTGTGTTCTCAGGGAAGAAGTGAAGGCTGCGCTGTCTTTGTCAACCATCCATTAACATTGAGCATATTTAACATGACTGAATGTTCTGTGTATAGCATGAAGGATGCCCATCGCTGCTTCTTAGAGACAAGGTTTTTTGTTTTTCTCATATTCCTGGAGCCTTTCAAGAACTATCTTTCCAATTATTTGTTTCCTACCTCATAATTATTTTTTATTTAAAGGCAGGGATTCTTGTCTTCTAGGCTGGCCTTGAACTCCCAATCCTCCTGCCTTCACCTCCTAGGTACTGGGATTACAGGTGCACCACCAGCCCGGCTCCTGACACACAAGCATTGTTTGTCTAAGGATTTTGTCCTCCCCTCTATAACCAATTTGCCTTCACTGAAGCTGCCAGGCTTAGCCTCACGCTTCTGAGACGCTGTGACTGCACAACCTTGGACTCACAATTAGTGTTCTCACCCACAGGCCCCAGCACCCCACCCATGCCAAACCTGTCCCAAGGCGGTACCTGGGGTCCTCTCCCTCGCTGTCCGGAAGGCTGCTGGGTCAAAAAGAAAGATGAACACCAGTTAATTCCCGATTGCCTTCCATCATGCCGGAGCTTCCTGGAGAAGCAGTCCCTACTCCTCCCACCTCCCACCCTCTCCAGGGGCCCGGGTGGCTTCCTGGAAGCAGAATTGACTCATCTCAATCTCCACGTCCGTCCGAGTACCCTCCAAACAGCACAGGCCCAGCTGCTGCTACTGGCATTGACCTGGAGCAGCCATGAGGCTGGCTGGGCACCATACTGGTTTTATACCCAGGACAACTGAGACCAGGGAGGGAATTTGACTTTCCCACAGCCCCATGCAGTCACCACTGCACACAATGCTTATCACACTGCAGAATCTAATGGCAGATCAAAAATAATTGGAGCAACTGTTTTTAAAAAGTAGAAAACGTCTGTGTGCACGGCAGGTGGTTTAAATCTGTCAGTGCGGGGAGGCGAAGCCTCTCACAGTAAGGGGCACATTTGTTAAAAAGTGATCTAAATCTCGGGGCCAAGTTTCTCTGTGCTCTGTCTCCTGTGCCAGTTCAACACCTCTCAACATTCCAGAAACATCTTCCACCAATGGAATGTGCACTTGTGATCTACCCATGTGGGAAATTAACCTTCTCTGTATTCATATTCATTTGTGATTACAATTTCTAAATTAATAGTATTTCTAGACTGGGCTGCATACAGCTCAGACTGACCTCAAGTTTGCTCTATAGCTAAAGATGATCTCCCTGCTCCCACCTACTAGAGGCTGGGACTGTAGCCTGTACCACCACACCCAGGTATCTTATTTTAACAATGCTGAAAACGGCCATCATGCATAGAGCTTTTATAAGTACTGATGAGCACTGTAATAGAATGGTCACTTGATATTTTTTAGATTTGTTATGTATTTGTTTATTATTTATTTATTTTATATGTGTGCATTAAGCCTGTGTGTAAATGTTTACCACGTGCATGCCCTCTAGCCCAAGGTCAGAAGGTGTTGTATCCCCTGGAACTGCAGTTACAGGTGTGAACTGTGACAGGTGTGAGTGGCCACGTGGGTACCAGGAAGTGAACCTGGGTCCTCTGGAGAGCAGCTAGGTCTCTTAACTTCCGAGTCATCTTTCCAAGCCTAGAATGATCACTTTTAATGTACACTGAGGTTTCTTTTGATTTCTCAACTCCATTTTTCAGATAGGCTCTGAGAGGCTAAGTTAACTCGTTCAAAATCACACTGCCAGAAAGTGACAAAAACCTGATAGGTATCTATCCTTCTCTGGGGAGGACCAGGGGAGGTTATCTGTCCTGTCTGGGGAGGACCAGGGGAGGTTATCTGTCCTGTCTGGGGAGGACCAGGCGAGGTGTCTGTCCTGTCTGGGGAGGACCAGGCGAGGTCATGACACATTTGTTGACACCAGTTCCTGGTCCCTTCCTCTGGGTCTTGTGGTCCCTGCCCATTCTCCCAGCCCAGCCTAACCTAGCATCTCTAACCACCAGATTGCTGTCATGGACAGATTGCGAGCACGAGGCAGAGAAACAGCGCTGACCAATTCCTGCCCGACGGCCAAGGTTCAGATGAGTTTCTCTTGGGGGACTTCCTCCAGAGAAGCTAAGGATGTGGTCTGGATCTCTGTGGCGTCCCTGAGGACTCAGCACACCCCCTCCAGCCCTGACTCAGCCCTGACTCGATCATCTTGATCCTGGCTGCTCAATTAGCTCTTCTAATGGACTGCCTTGCTCTCCATCAGGTCCTGAGCGAGCCTGGTGTGCCCAGTGGGATTTAAAGGCAGGAAGAATATCTTTTCCAGCCCCCGCAGTGCTTAGCACATGACAGAGCTGTAATAAACGGAGCCTGTTAACAGTGATTGATCATTAGGAAAGAGAGATGGAGGCAGGCTTTTGCTAGCTGCCATTCCTCTGCACAGTGTCGAGGAGCCTGAATTCACACTCTGGTCTCACCCTACAACTGAATCCTGTCCCCACTTTACAGATGAGCACACTGAGGCTCAGGGTTGCAGAATAGGCTTCATGCAACAGAGTCAGAAAGAGGCAAAGCTGAGGTGCTAATCTAGGTTTACTTCCTCTTTCTATTGTAATCCTAAACTTCTAGCAGGAACTTTACTAAGGCTTTGTGTGTATATCTTAAGCTAAAAAGCAAAGAACAGTACGTTTGGCAAGCATGCTCTCTCACTGAATGCTCAAGTGTGTGCGTGTGTTTTATATATACTTGCTCATCTAGCCATGTGCACATCTTGGCGCATGCAGTTAGAGGCCAGAGGTCCACCCAGAGTGACTTCCCCCTTGGTTTTTGAGACAGGACTCCCATGAGCTGGAGCTCAATGGAGCAGCTAGTGCGGCTGTCCAGCAAATGCTGGGAACCACACGTCAGCCTGCAGGTGCTGGATCGTAAAGTACCAGCCTCCAATTGCCCGGCAAGTTCTTCACCGTTTTCTCTCAGGGGTACTCTGCTTCCCTTGCCTGCATTTTGTACGCTATGATGCTTCAAGGCACAGAGCCTGCCATGCAGGGCTCACATTCTGAAGCATGAATCAGACAGACTGACAGAAGTCAGAGAATTACAAGATCCCAGAGGAAAGTAGGAGGAACCAAAGTATTAGAGAAATTTGAGGAAGATGATACACAAACATACAAAATGAATACAAAAATATAAATATAAAATGTTCCCCACAGGCTCATGTGGTGGACACTGGTTCCCCTTTGGTCTTGTGTTTTGGGGAGGTTGGAGAAGCTGGGACCTACCTGGAGGAAGCAGGTCACTAGGGTGGGACCCTGTGGCTATCTTGTTCCTGCCTTCTTCACCCTCCCCTGCTTCCTGCCAGTCAGGAAGCTGCTTCCTCTTTCACCCTTCCCCAGCTGCCGTGCTGTTGTGGCTCACTGGAATCCACTGAGCCCAAGGCTATGGATTCTGTTTATGTGTTTTAAAGGCAGAGTCTCACTCACCATAAGGGCCTGGCTGACCTGGAATTTGCTGTGTAAACTCAGGCTCACAGAGATCCGCAGGGCTGTACCCATAAGCCCAAACAATTTGTTTACCACCCTTAAATTATTTTCTCTGGATTCTGATTATGGGGTGCAGAGTAGCCAACAGCCCCAGCATTCATTCAAGGTCCCAGGAACAGATGAGAAGGGAACAGGGGGAAACTGAGGGGGGATGAGGATAGGACTTACAGAGCCTCCAAAGTCCACTGTTCCTCCCTCCTGCAGGCCTGTGACTGCCCTGCATTCCCTCCCACCCACGGTCCCCTGCACAGTTAGTGCCAAGGCCAGACCTCTGAGACAGAAAAGGCAGGGTAGTTTTCATTGTTTTACAGGAGGAAACTGAGTTCCAGGGAGGCAGCACCACCTGCCCAAGGTCATGAAGCGAGGGAGTGGAGCAGTGAGGACTAAAAACACCACCTGGTTCCCAAGCCTGCCTCAAGGAGACCTAGGAGCACCTGAGCCCCCAGTCCCTTCTCGACACACTTGGGTACAACTAAGGGTAGGAGTCAGGCAACTTTGAGCCAAACACCACAAATCAACAGGCAGACTCCGAGAAAGGTCCAGAGCTAGGAGGGCCCCTACTGGGCACAGCCACACACACTGACAGGTCACATGTGGGCATCTCAGCAGGTGGTAGGGAAAAGGTGGCAGGGAGTCCTGGAAAAACAGATTTGTACTTCCTCATAGGGTGGGGACTTCTCCTCACCCTGTGCTTTCCTAAGGCCTACTTCCTGATGACTTTTTGGGGACATTACAAGTCACACTAGGGACTAATGGCCTTACTTTTCACTTCCTGGGAAACAAATTATACCTGAGTGCATCTGCTAATATTGACTTTTTATTAACATGTTTTCTTCTTAGATATTACACGGGGAGTTTGCAAACTCCCAGGTTGACATTCGTTGAGCCAGGAAGCCAGGAAGAGGCTGAGGACTCAGGAGAGGGAATGTGTGGGGGTCACATGGCTCGGAGCCCCGGAACCAAGGTTTGCTCAGGACAGCTCCCCAGCTTTGATGTGTCTCAGCTGATGGAGTCTCAGTGTCCATTCCAGGGCTCCTTCCACAGAGTTCTATCTACCTGGAGTTCTTAGAGGGCAAAGGCCAGACTTCCATCCCCTAGAGTTACACAGAGAAGGGCCCCAGATCTGCACTGGGCACTGGGGAAACATGGAACATTAAGGGGCCCAGAGTCACACAGACAGGTCACCACACAGTGAAAGGTGCAGTCATGGGGCTGGCTCCATCCCAAAGTGGGTGAAGAAGCTTGGAGTTCCCATCAGGAACATGAGCAACTTGAACAAAGGCTTGTGGGAGAGAGACACAGTCCCAAGCAGTCTCTGGCTCATTCATTTGTAAATGAATTCATTTACTAAAGTGACTATGGATTTGGAGAGAAAAAGAAATTGTGGTTCTTGTCTCCAGGGAGCTCACTATGGTTTCTCCTGGGAGACGGGCTAGGGTACAGTGCGGGAAATTTGTTCTTGGCAAGGAGGCACATGGCTGAATAATGTTTATCATAATATTTATAGGGCTCTCGCTACATGCTAGGCTAGTCCTCTCATCAACCCCATGGGTTAAAAGGGAAAACTGGTACAGAACACTTATGGAATTTTCCAAAACACAAAGATCAAATCTGAACTCAGGCAGCTTGGCCCAGAGCATCTATCTGCTCCTGGCTGCTCAGCCATACTTAGCTCATTTGGTCCTTGCAGGAATTAATGAACAGTTGTACCAACAACCATCTCCCCAGAGCGTTCTCTACCGCCCCTCCCTAATCTCCCAGCTTCCTGCCTTGTGCCCCCTGGAACTCTTTCTGGCTGCCTGGTCACCAGAGCTTGACCCTGGTAAGGAAGAGTGTCCTGACATGGCCCTTGCCTCTGGCTGTAGGCATACACTATCAGGAGAGACCTCTACGTCAAAAGCTATTTTGTTCTTGGCTCACTTTGCAAGTGCAACATCTCTCTGAAGACCTGAAGTCCAACATCTTGAGTTCGGGTATCCTCCCAGGAATGATAGGCACCGAACACACAGTTCCCATTCTTAGCTCATTGCTCTGATAAAGGAGTCCAGATGGGTACCAGGCTATTGCAGGACAAATTGCAGAAGCCAACAGTCAGTTGTTTAGTCTCCCCCCCCCAACATTATAATGAACTCCTAACTGACCTCCTCTCCAGTCCCTTCCCCTACTCCCTCATCCTTTATCAGAAGCAGGCACTTCGAGTCTTTTGGCTCAGTGTTATTTCTCATGTCTGGTATATCTAATCTATGTCAGGTCACTCCATCAGTCCCTCCCTCCCTCCCTCCCTCCCTCCCTCCCTCTCATCACTGCATCCCACACAGTGCTCCAGGCACCCAGAGCCACGCTCTTCATGGTCAGCCAGCCTCTGCCTGTGCAGTCGCCTCACTTGGGATACCTTCCTCTCCCACCCTACCTTTTCCGTTAGAGGAGCCCACACTCATCCTCAAGGGGTTCCCCCTGGACTACAGGGTTCCTTGTACTCTGGGTGCTCTGCTGCCACACTGATTCTCTCGCCTTCTGTTGCAAACAGACCCAAATCTTAACTAGCATTGCATTCCTGTTGCTGGGCACAGGGCCCGGCATCACAGGTGAGATCAATAGATTGATGTATTGGTGTGGAGAAGCCAGAGTTTGAATTGAGTCAGGAATGGGTTCTAAGAGCCGCCTAGGGATAGCTACAGGTCAGCCTATTATGACCTCAGTCTTCCTCCGTGCCTCAAATGTATCCGTCTACTGAGGAAGGTGGGGTTTGATGTGTGCAAAGCCCAAGGATTCATGTAGTGGCTCTGTGAAGAGCATGTGCCTGCATTCATGCATGCATGAATGCATGTGTGTGTGTGTGCGTGTGTGTGTGTGTGTGTGAGAGAGAGAGAGAGAGAGAGAGAGAGAGAG